>NW_015389215.1:373925-382944 GCF_001527695.2 Protobothrops mucrosquamatus
TTTAGGTAGGGATGATTTTAAGAAAATTTTAATTGACACACAGCTTCCAATATTTGGCTTTTAATTTGGTTTTATGGGGTTTTTTGTTTTTTGATGTATTTTGTTTGTATCTGTTTTAATATGCTGTGCACCGCCCTGAGTCCTACGGGAGAAGGGCGGTATATAAATTAAATTATTAAATTAAATTAAATTAAATTAAGATCCCTTCCACCACCATCATCATCATCATCATCATCATCATCATCATTAACCACACACAAGGTTGTGGTGACTCTATCGGCCATAGCATTGCGAGGCAAATCATTTCTTTATATACACCAAGCATGTTTATTTTGGGCATATGTAAAGCATTCCAAAAACACAATAAACACGATAAACAAAAGGGGAATGCTATTCTTCTTGAATTGTCAATGTTATTGTTTCTGCACGTTTTACATCTCGAGGGATTAAGCCTGATCCAATCTGATTTTTATCCGAGAAAGATAGAGAGGGAGAAGAGCGATAAATACTATTTCTGAGCAATTCAAGGTCAACTTTTTAAAAAGTAGAATGTGGAATGATTTACACCTTAAGGAAACAAATGCATTTTAAAGAAAACCCCCATTTAATATGTGTATTTCTAAGAACTTGAAAGAAAAAGAGAGAATAGTTTATGTTCAACCTGGAGATAAATAGCTAGATAGCACCATCTCCTGACAAGCTGCTGTTTTGCTGGTAACCTGGCAAAAAGAGATTTTTTTAAAAAAAAAAAAAAAGAAAGAAGAAAAGGACGACTCTTCCCTTAAATAGACATTGTTGGGACGAGGGAGGCTTTTAAACACTGTGAATGCACAGGCTAATATGAACTGTGTAGATCATATATCCCATCGTTTTCTCTGCATTTTAAGCAAGTCAGGCCATTCCTTTTACTGTTATATTCCAGGTATTTATCTCTTGCTAGGATAATTTTCCCAGTTGCAATGAATGGCTGTGAAAGTTGGACCGTAGGCGCCAAAGAATTGAGGCCTTTGAACTATGGTGCTGGAGAAGACTCCTGCGAGTCCCCTGGACTGCAAGGCAGTCAAACCGGTCAGTCCTAGAGGAGATCAACCCTGACTGCTCTTTAGAAGGCCAGATCCTGAAGTTGAAAGTCAAGTACTTTGGCCACCTAATGAGAAGGAAGGACTCACTGGAGAAGAGCCTAATGCTGGGAAAGATTGAGGGCAATAGAAGAAGAAGGGGACGACAGAGAATGAGGTGACTGGATGGAGTCACTGAAGCAGTAGGCATGAGCTTCAATGGACTCCAGAAGATGGTAGAGGACAGGAAGGCCTGTAGGAACGTTGTCCATGGGGTCCTGATGGGTCAGACACGACTTCACAACTAACAACAACAACAACAACAAGGATAACACTTATCCCAAAGCAAAAGAGAGAGAGAAAGAAATTCAGCTGATCATCAAGCTATAATATAGTTTTTGTTTGGGGTGCAGTACATTATATGGCCATAGGGATTGTTGCTATATGAACTTTATATATTTATTTGTATCCCGCCTTTATTATTTTTATAAAAAGCTTAAGTCAGTAAAAATATCTAAGACTCCTTCCTCCACCTATTTTCCACACAATGACAACCCTGTGCGGTGAGTTGGGCTGAGAGAGAGGGACTGGCTCAAATTCATCCAGCTGATTTTTGTACCTAAGGGGGGACTAGAACTCCCCATCTCCTGGTGATTGACCCAAAGTCACCCATCCAATGAGTGGGACTAGAACTCACTGTCTCCTGGTGTTTGGCCCAAAGTCACCTATCCAATGAGTGGGACTAGAACTCACAGTCTCCTGGTGATTGGCCCAAAGTCACCCATCTGGCTTTCATGCCTAAGGCAGGATTAAAACTCACCGTCTCCTGATGATTGGCACAAAGTTATCCAGCCAGCTTTCATGCCTAAAGTGGGACTAGAACTCACCATCTCCTGGTTTCTAGCCTGGTGTCTTAACCACTTGATCAAACTGGCTGCCTTGGAAATTTTCGGGGCCAATTCTATGTCTATCCAGGATCGTTGTCTAAAACAGTGAGCTTGTCCCACCAATGACAAGGGACTACCTGTACACTAAACCAATATAAAGTTGGCTTGATTTTGACTTAACATATTGTGTAAACCCAGTCACTATGATTTATAGCTTAGAATGCTTGTTATTCCAGCCAGTTGTGGCTTATGGTCAGGTGAATATGGCTGTGTTCGTGAACTGAGTTAGGTATTTGCTCACGATTAGCCATGTGGATGAGCAAAGATTTAAGTCCTCCCCAAGGGGACAACATCTCAATTCTACTTTTTTTTCTCTCTCACTTCTTGCTGTTTGCCATTTAATTAAGTCCTCTGCTCCGCTCCTCCCGGTTTTATTATTTTTTGCTATTGCTTCATTTTGGATTTATTTATCTTGTGTTCAGGGTAGATGTTATCTGGGTTCTATCTGCTGCCTTAAGAGGCTTGTTTGGAAGGAAATTCATCAGTGCTGTCTCTCTTTTTTTCAAAGCTTACCCCTCGTTTTCCATATGAAAGCAAACTCAAGGGCAAACTAAGCAAGACAAATCAAAGAAAATAAACCATCCAGCCAAAGAATTTGTGGAGATTTTCCTCTGTGTCCAGAAATAAAAAAATTTTAAAAAATAAAAACCCTCCCTCCTCCTTTCCGGATAGTTGTTGCAATCAAGATATGGCTGGGTACCCACACATTGGTGTGTGCATCTTTTTGTCCTTCTAATCTGGTGGATGATTTGTGAATGTTTTTTTTTTTACGATGCAAACTCTAATCAGCCCGTTTCCATTTAAGTGAGCGTTGCCATCTTCAAATGTTTGCTTGTTTACTTCTTGTCTTCCCTCAAGGCTTTTAATTTACCTCCGCAAAATGTTGTGATTATAAATGCCTTTTAGAAGGATTACATCCCATTCTTTTCTGGTTGAGCCCTCGCAGCCATAATGAATGTTCTTTGACATGTTTTGATAACTGTACAATCTTGTTAGGTAAAATGGATGGTGGCGATTGTGCCAGGACCACTTACGAAATGAAAGGATGGTAGGGGAAAAAAAAAGGAGGAAAGAGCAAAATGTCACCTGTTTATGACTCACACGGTTTATTTTAAGCCTAATATGTATTAGCAGCGATAGCGTATTCATTATATATAATAATATTATGCGCTCTCCATTTCCTTGAGCAAGTTCCTGGGCCGACGCCAGATTATTGCTGCAAACCAGTCTTTCAAAGTTTTGCATTTCTAAGTGACGTAGATTTTCATTTCAATTTGGTTAATCTCTGAGCTCTGTTCTCAAACTCGTGGACTAGCTTAACTTGCTGCCTGTTTTCCAGCGTCTTCTCAAAAGTTTCCCTTTTTTTTTTTTGTAATCCTGAAGGACTGGACCTCATTCTCTTCCTTTCTACTCCATACCCCCTTAAAAACAAGGTTGTTATTGAAAATTATATCCGAGGATTGTCAAAGGGCAATCTAGAAAGTAGCGTTGGGGAAAAGGCTTGGAAGCATGTGTGGTAAGCAAAACTCTTGGGGGGGCGGAAATATATCCTCCTTCCAAAAAATACCCAGCAAAAGCAACCAATGAGAGCCTTGACTGCAAGTGCTTGGTGTTGATCCTAAGGCGAGGCAGATTTATTTTGTTAAATTTCTATGCCACCCATCTCACTTGCCAAAGTGACTCTGGGTGGTTTACAAAGTGAGTTCTTATGATGAGCAGGGCACAAGGGCAAAGAAAGGCATGGCTGACAGTTATCAACAGGATCCCTTAGCCCACTGCACATAATCTAATAAAACTTCCACCACCACCCACCACCATCCAGTCAGAGCTGAAGAAGCATCTTGGATGAGAGGCAAAACATCTTCCAGGAAAAACAAAGGCAGTACAGTTGTCTTATGAAAAAAAGCATCTTTGGGACAACCAGGATCTGGATGACTGAGACTCTCCATAGACATTTTATCCAATAAAACAGCCTCAGGTGCCAACTCTGAATGAGAGGATAGATTGTATAGGTTTCATTTACTCCTCCCTCACACACAGATGCCCCCCACCCAGAGAGAGAGGCAGACCTCCTCATTCAACCACTGATTGTGTCTTCCTGTTCTTGTTCCCAGGATGAGTTCACAGTTGCTTTTCTCTTTTTTTTTTCCCTCCTTGCTTCCCCCCCCCACCATGTCTCTCCGGGGGTAGCAATAAACTATCCACTCATAAATGATTTAATGGAGCATGAAATAACACGTAGTGGCTCCAAGCCAGAAGACAGGATGTTTTACTGAAGAGAAATGGTTATTAAGAAGGTCATTTTGGTTATTGTTGTAATCGAAAGCTATCCCACCTCTGGTGTTTAACATGATGGGGTGATACAGTCTGACGTCTGTGTGTCTCTCTCTGTGTTTGTGTGTGGGTGTGGGTGTGGGTGTGGGTGAGAGAGAGAGAAGGGGGGAGGGAGGGGGAGGGAGGGAAGGAAGGAAGGAAAATAGATGGGTGGGAGAGTGGAAGGAAGGAAGGAAGGAAGGAAGGAAGGAAGGAAGGAAGGAAGGAAGGAAGGAAGGAAGGAAGGAAGGAAGGAAGGAAGGAAGGAAGGAAGGAAGGAAGGAAAAATAGATGGGTGGGAGGAAGGAAGGAAGGCATCTGGTTTGTTCTCACTTTTCTTTCAATAGGAGGAAATGGTGCAATTTCAGTGCTTTTCATCATTGCTCATTTTACACCTCAAAAGATAACAGACCCAACAAAACCCCAGTATACTTTCCCAGAGCATCAGCGTTTGATGGCAAGATTGGATTTTTCCCAGAAAAAAAAGTGATTTATGCTATTCTGCTTGATGTGCACAAGAGGAGAACGTGGTGGTATCTAATCCAAGGGAATTGGGAATAAGAAATAATTCTTTCAATTGTCAGTTATTTGTCACAGCAGGGAGGAGAAAAAGTAAAGAAGATAACCTTGTCAATATTTCTGGGATGTGGGAAGGAAGAGGCAAGCTTTTGGATCTGTAAGAGAAAGAGAAAAACTGGTAAGGTGTTCAACCAATGGTTCAAGTCCATTGGTTGAACAATGAAGTACTGTAACTTAGAGATGCTTCTGAATTTTTCCAAATGCAAATATTCCCTCAGGAACTGGGATTCAATGTGGTTTGTCAGTTTTACGAACACTTTCTTTTATTCCATTAACAGCTTCAGAATTTTGAGCAACTGCTGTGAAGGAAAGGTGAACTTTAAGCAACTTGCAAAACTAAAAAGCAGAATGCTTACATGTGGCTTAATATGTTGTATGGACCCAACTAGTTGTGGCTTGTTCTGCAAACTATAGCTAAATGAAAGATGGCTTAAGATAGCGTGAATCAGGACACTCTATGTTGCAGTATTTCAAGTGTGGGTTTGTGTGGGATGAACTAGTAAACAAAAATACTTAGTAGATCTAAAAAAGAGAATCTTTGCAGCCCAGGTTGAACTGAGGGATTCTTGGTTTTCTTTGAGCTTAGTAGTTTTCTTGCAGACGTTTCATTACCAAACTAGGCAACATCATCAAGTATTGGTTGATGTGATCAATACCGAGATTAATACTAAACCAACAATCAAGAAGTAAACAATACTCCAATCAAGAGTAAGAGTAAACAACAGCCTAATCAAGGAATCACCAAGAACACCGTGTTTAATAGATTATCATGATTATATATATTTATTTGTTTCCAAAAATGAGATCCCAGGCTTACAAACAATTCCTAACAGTATTGTGATGTATATTATATCTTCTCTGTGCACTCCATGGTATTCAGTTTTATTCTGTCTAGGGGAAAAAAAAGTCTATTTATTTTCATTGGCATTTCTCCACCCCACCTCCTGGTTTTCTTTCAAACTTTAAGGGGAAAAAAAGACAAAAAGAAAACATAAGGCAATATATCCCAGTGGTGAATCTTGAGGAACTGGGTTTATGTAGCTAGAATCTTTTGAAAATTCTATAAGGCAGTAAGAAGCATTGTTCTATTCAATTTCAAGCTATTGATCCAACTGAATGCTTGTTTGAAAATTGCCCGAGCAGCTTTATTTGAGCATAACAGATACGTCTCCCGCCTTTTCTTTAAAATGGCGTATATGTAAGGATTTAGTGTTTGAGGGCCTTAGAATATTTTTACTTGGCTTAGAATATTCATGTGGAGTGCAATTAGCAGATTTATTTTTTACCCTGAATGAACAGATGATTGAATATCTCAAAGGGAAAAGAATACGCATTCAGCAAGCAGTAGTATTTGAACCTATTGCTTGCAAATGAACGTATTGTAGTTTCATCTGCTTTTCCATTAACTAAAGGGATATGTATTTCATATAGCTACTGTTTTTTTTCATCAGCAGGATATTAAATTATCACTGGTTTTTTTTTTTTTTACTGTAAGATGTTCGTGGTAGATTTTTTTTACGGGTCCAATAAGTATCGTGTTCCTTCATTGAAAGAGATAAAACATTTCCTCATTAGACTGTTATAACATTCTCCACCAAGGAAATAAATGAACATTGATAGTTGGTAACTATCTTGGTAGCTGATATCTTGGTAACAACTTGGATAGGTTAGAATGGAAGATATTGAGTAGCCCAAAGCTAGGTGAATTTGAGATTCCCTGATTCTACATTGATACAATAACAACTGCATCACCCTGACTCACGAGTGGATCCATATGCTTTTAAGCCATATTTTGTTTTAACCATCATTTGAATGTGATACAATAACTGCATTTTTATGTTACAATACATCACATTATGGTTCCACTTTAGGTTTAAGCTGTTGTGTGACTGTAGCCAGGTCTGCTTATAAACGAGTTTAAGGCAGGGGTAGGCAACCTTGGCTCTTTTATGACTCGTGGACTTCAACTCCCAGAATTCCTGAGCCAGTTGGCTCAGGAATTCTGGGAATTGAAATCCACGAGTCATAAAAGAGCCAAGGTTGCTTACCCCTGGTTTAAGGCGATATATAGTGTTAGATATCAATTCGAAAACCTCATTTTAGCATGATCAGAGAGAGAGAGAAATAAAGAGAAATCACCCAGAGAAAAACTGGTGAATTCAACATCCAGATCAGTTCTCCCCAGTATCAAACTGGAAAAAAGGAGTATAGAAAAAAACCAAGAGATCTCTAACACAATATAACCTTATAGCCTTTTTAATATTTGCATGCAGTTGACGGTCATTACTGTCGGGTTATCTAATGAGGAATGTAGCATCCACTTCAGTTGAAAATAAGTAATTGACGTCACGTTTTGTGGAACCTTGCAGATTTTTGCAAAACAGCGTTAATCTCTCTTGAGTCTGGGAAAGTCAGCATTTGACTTAACATTAAAATGGCACGTTTTTAGCAATTACTGCTTTGTGTTAAAATATGTTTCCATCACACAATTTACTGTCACCAAAGATGACACAGATACAGATATCTCTGTATTGGCATGGATTAGAGATCCATTCTCAATTTGGGTACCCCAAATTGCAAGACCAAATTCCCAGAATTCCTAGTCTTTCAGACCTTTATCTTCACTAGGGGTGACATGATACTATGTTCCAATATTTGAGGGGTTGCCCCAAAGAAGAGGAAATCAAGCTATTCTCCAAAGCAACCAGAAGGCAAGACAACAAATAATGGATGGAAACTAATCAAGGAGAGAACCAACCTAGAACTAAGGAGAAATTTTCTGACAGTTAGAACAATTATTCAATGGAACAACTTGCCTCCAGAAGTTGTGAATGCTCCAACACTGGAAGTTTTAAAGAAGAGATTAGACAACCATTTGTCTGAAGTGGCCCTAGCAAGGGGTTGGACTAGAAGACCTCCAAGATCCCTTCCAACCTCTGGGAATACTTGGAAACATCTGCAGTACACCTAGAGAATTGGACTGGGGATCAATGTCTGAGAACATGAGTTACCCATCAAGAATATCCAACTATTTACCCAGTGAGCTTTATTTTGAACTTATAACGTGTTTCAAGATGGTGTGTTTTTTTACTGCATCTCTGAGGGTTTTTTTTTTTTTGGTTTTTTTTTTTAAAAGAGAATTATTTGTGCCGAATTCCATCTTATGTTTGTTTTACAATTTCTTGGCTGCGTCGAAAAGGGACTCTAATGCGGCTTGTAGACTTCAATCTGTTCTTGCTTTAAAGTTTGCATAGAACTTGGTTAGATTCAGCATGTGCAACAGAAGGCTGCTGGAATGACTTGGCGTGAAATACTATAAATGCAATGAGACCCCTGAGAAATGGTTGAAAGTTTGCTCAGACCATCCGTTCAGCTGAAGCATTTTACAATGTGTGTGTGTGTGTGTGTGTGTGTGTTTAAAAAAAACAGATTTTTATTGTTTAGATGCTGTTTAGATTTTGTGTTGAGCTGCTCTGTGAGCAATTTATTTTTTGTGGTCTTAAGTCTTTGGGATTTCCATTTCATTTTTAAGTCCTTTTGAGCACTCTATTTGGGCAAAAAAAAAAAAAAATAGTGGGAGAGAAAAGAATGATGTATAATTTAAGAAAGGTTCTCTTGGCATTTAAATCAATGGAGCACAATAAACTAATATATTGGGGAAAGGTACAGCCTGCTCTTTAGTAATATGTAAAGTAGTGCCATTATGCCTTTAATCTGTGAAATGTTAATAGGCATGGTTTGTTAAAGAATTAACAAAGGAACTACTTATGTGATACAGAATTGGTAATCGTTAGTTTTATGCATCTGCAGCTAGAAACTGACTTCCAGATTATACTATTGTGAATTGCTTACTGTGGTAACCTTGATTGCTTTAACCCTTTGCTGACGATGGGAGGCAAAACCAGCTTTTGAACCAGCCATCTCCCTCGGAGAGGGACTCTGGGCGGTGTACAATAAAATGTTAAAATACAAAGACAGCATATAAAAATTAAACGTGTAGAATTTAGAAGGAGGCGAGAATGCTTAAATGCTGCTAACAGTTGGTGAAGGGAGGGCCCTTAGCCAGCCCCATAGCTGTGTATTCCTCTGGGCTCCTCACATGAGGTTGTAGAGCCATGTTGT
>NW_015389216.1:0-17638 GCF_001527695.2 Protobothrops mucrosquamatus
AAACTGTTACACAGACCCCATGATTGGAATTGTTCCGTTTATAACCTGGACTAGAGACTCTTGAAGAAGGCATGGAAAGTTTATTGCAATGAAAACGGCTCTCCGTGCTATATCTGATGCAATTCCAGCACCTGCATCTCTCTTTTAAAGCAGGACTTTCCAACCTTAGCAACTTTTAAGACTTGTGGACTTCAGCTCCCAGAATTCTGTGCTAGCTGGGGAATTCTGGGAGTTGAAGTCCACTTCTTCTTCTTGTGCCATATCCGATATCGGACGTTGGCGATCATGTTGGCGATCCTGTTTTTATCAGCAGCCGCACGAAAAAGTGCTACTGAGTTTTGTCCAAACCAGTCCCTTAGATTTTGAAGCCACGATGTTCTTCTTCTGCCTGGACCTCGTTTGCCTTCCATCTTTCCCTGGAGGGTTAAATGGAGTAATGCCGTGTTTTTCTGGGTGTCGCATCCCATGTCTGAAATATTCTAATTTTCGTTTTTTAATTGTTTTGATGATTTCCCTTGGCTTATCACCTCATTTCTGATCTTGTCAAGCAAGCTTATACTTATATTCAGCTGGACTTCAGCAAGTAGTAGATTATGATTGGATGGTACATCTGCACCTGGGTATGTCTTTACTGATTTTACTGAGTTTCTAAAATCTTTCGTTTATTGTAAAATAGTCAATTTGGTTCCTTACTACATTATTCCCACAAGTCTTAAAAAGTCGCCACGGTTGGAGACGCCTGTTTTAGAGGGAAGCCACATTGCGGCCTAAGACTGGCCCTTAGGAGAAGTCGGTAGCCCCTGCCAGAGAAGATGGGTGTCCTAACCACGGAAGCTCCTGTTAAGTGGAAGCTGGTCGTAACCAGGAATCATTCTGAACAAGGGATCAAATCACAGGGTGAGTCTGCCCCCAGCACCGCTGCCTTACTTGCACTTAGGCAGGGCTTTTCAACCAGTGGTACGGGTACCACCTGTGGTACATTGCCATCTGGCAGGAGGTACGCGACCATCCTAGAAAAGTGGTAGCGGGGGAGGGGAATGAGCTGAACCGGTGGCAACACTGCACAAGCCTGAGCGAGAGACGGCTGGAGCTGCAGGGCTGTCAGGGCTCAGCGGAAGCGCCAGGATCAGTGCCGCTTTCCAGCTGATCGGCGCTTCTTCGGGGCTGTCAGGGTTCAGTGGAAGCACCAGAATCATTTCCAAGGTCCAGCTGGAGCTCGGTGCTGATCCTGGTGCTTCTGCTGAGCCCAGAAGAAGCACCAATCAGCTGGAATGTTGCAGCATATCCAGGGTCTTGTGATTTACATTCAGATGCTTGGCAACTGATTCATATTTATGACGGTCACAGTGTCCCAGGGTCGTGTGAAGTGACCAAAACCTGCTGCAACCACCCAGCAGACGGGGGGAATAAAAACCAAACACCCCCCACCCCACCCCCACTGCCAATCCTCGACAGAAATGCTCACAACAATGAAAACCTCGGACAGGAGGAAGAGCGCATCCGGGCGGGCAGGCAGGTGTCTTGCTCGGCTGTGGCTTGGGGGGCACTTTTTCCAGTGCCATTGTAACTTCGAACAGTCACTAAGCGGACTGTTGTAAGTCGAGGACTACCTGTACTTTATCACTTTTTTCCTTTTTTTTTTTTTTTTGGTCATCAAGTTTTTGACACCTTGCTAGGCGACTGGTGGTACTCGGATGTTGCCATATCCTAAAAGTGGAACAATGGGTGAAAAGGTTGAAAAGCCCTGACTTAGAGGATCGTGCCAAGGTGGTCTTCTAGATGGACTTTTGGACCCTGACATGGAAGATACTTGCATTGAGACTTCTTTGCACCAGAGAGGAGAAGATCAGCACCCTTTGCTCAGCGCAGACACAGTGTTGATAAGAAAATTCAGTTATGGCTCTGACCACAGTCTATATGGCTAAACTTCACTAAAGGTCAACAGGTTGAGGGCCATGCACCAAGTTAGCACTTCACGTGTACAAATCCTCAACCAATATAAGAGAATATTTGAAGCTCAGGGTGGAACTGTGGGCTCCTTGGTGCTCTCTGAGCTTGGTGGTTCTCTTGCAGACGTTTCATGACCCAACTAAGTAACATTATCAGGACTAGAAGGGAGAGAGAGGGGTTTGCTCTCTGTTTATATACGAGTGGCTTGCTTTGTGCACGTTGGTGGCAGTTTTCCTGATTAGTCTGTGGCTTACTTATTCACTCAGACCAATAAGCTAACAGTAAACAACAGCATAATTAAGGAATACGAAGAACACACCCACCAATTGTGATGACCCAGGGCTCCGAACCGAGGCAAAGCACTTAGCTGGTCAGAATAATTGTCTTTGTAAGCACTGCCAACGTTCACCCAACAGCCCCCACATATGCTGGCACAAGTTCAATAAAACAGTCAACGGAGTTAAACAGTTCTTTAAAGTAAAACAGATAACAAAGGGTGATCTTTTCAACGCCCAGCTTGCCTGTAACCTGCAAACTGCAAAACTGAGGACAGCAGGAAACAAACTTGATCCAAAATACAAAGAGTCCAGGTCCAAGAGCTCACATCACAAGAGTTCACGTTTGTTCCCGGCAAATGCCCCACCCCACAGCGTCTCCTTAAATACCTACTCCCCAGGTGTGCCTTGTGGAGTGGGGCGTGACGCTCTCCTCCCGAGCAAGCAGGGCTGTGGAGTCGGTAGATAAATGTTCCGACTCCGACTCCTCAGTTTTTTGTACTTCCGACTCTGACCCCCGACTCCGACTCCGACTCCTCTGTATTAATATGACCCTCCATTCCCTTCACTTATACAAGTGTCTCTAGTCCTGCAAAAAACATATTTACTTAATCCCTTATCAGTGAGAGGCTAGGTTACCCATGGGCGCTGCGTTCCCTGTAACAGCAGAACACAACACTATGGAAAGTATAAGTATTGGCGCTCCTAATTGTGCGTTGCGTGCCATATAGTGAAGCACATGAAAAGCATGCTTCTTCACGGTCACTTAACGTGTTCGTTTTGCGGTTACGTGAGGCACTGCATGCATTGGTCTTTATTCTTACAGTAGAGAAGTCATTAGTTATAACTTTTTGTGAATTGGGACATTTAAACTTGCTTTTTTTTTAATTCCAATCTAAATTTAGTAGGAGTCGGAGTCGGTGCATTGTTTGCCGACTCCGACTCCAGGTACCCAAAATTTCCTCCGACTCCGACTCCTCGACTCCGACTCCAACTCCACAGCCCTGCGAGCAAGTGAGCCTGCCTCCGTTGTTCCCTCCTCCTCTCTGCTCTCCTTGCTCTGGGATCTGGTGGGAAGGGGGCCTTGCTCCTCGCCTGAGCTCTGCCTTCTCTGTTCCAAGCTTGAAGGGCCCTGGCCTGCTTCAGCCTGTTCCTCCCCACAGTCCTCCGAAGCCACAGACACCCCCTTCTGGGCCTCAACAGGGAATTCCATGTCGTCCTCAGAGTCAGGCTCGGACAGAGGCATGACGCCAACATTGACAGAGCAAGACACTTGTATATACAGAAAGAAAACTTCCGTTCAAGCACGGATGATGTTACCTAGTTGGGTCATGAAATGTCTGCAAGAAAACAAACAACGTCGGAGAGCACCCAGGACCCCACCGCTATTAAACCAGCCCTAAGAAGGCAGGAGATCGAAGGAGAGAGATTCAAGACTCATTCTTGGCCCAAAAAAATGTTTATTCTTGCAACCCCTTCACTTCTCCCAGCCCAACCTCCTTACAATGTTATGTATTTATTTAATCAATGTATAGAGCTGTCCATCTAACAAATATATTTTGGGGGGGGGGGACGGGACAACTTTCAGGATTCCTAGCCAGCGTGCATTGGCCATCCCCATCTGAAGAGCAATAGATTTATTGAATTATTTTATTATCAAACGGGTTTTGCTGCCGGACTCCGAATGACGGTGGACAGACTGGGACGTCTACTCCTTCAATAACTTTTGGAAGAAGACGTCAAGCCATGCAACAACCTCTTGCCAAGAGCTACCCAGAAGTTGGCCCTGGTTGTGATAGGTAACTGTGCTTGGATTTAAAAAGAAAAAAAAGTGCTTTAGGGCTCATGGGATGGGAGCATAAACTGTAGCATCAGTTCCAACACTTTAAATCAGCTTTAAAGCAGCTGCTTCTTTTCCTAAGTTAGTTGCTGCCCTAACCAAGGAAAAGACGCAACTGCTTTAAAGCACAGGAGACAAAATAACAGAATAACAGAGGAAGGACTGGAAGGACTTACCTCCAGAACTTGTGGGTGCTCCAACACTGGAGGTTTTTAAGAAGAGACTGGACAATCACTTGTCTGAAATGGTCTAGGGTCTCCTGTTTGAGCAGGGGGTTGGACTAGAAGACCTCCAAGGTCCCTTCCAATTCTGTTAGTCTGCCTCTTGAATGAGACCAACTAGCAGATACGGTTGTGTCTTGCTTTATGCCCAAAATAAGAACTACCCACCTCTTAGGGATGGAAATAAAGGCTGAAAGACAATCATTTAGATCAGTGGTTCTCAACCTGTGGGTCGGGACCCCATTTGGGGTCGATCGACCATTTCATGGGGGTCGCCAAGCAAGGCTGTCCGCCATTTTTTTTGTCCGCCATTTTTTTTGTCCGCCATTTCCCCCCCCTTTTCCGGTGGGTGCCTTACTTCCCTTGGGCTGGGCCCGCTGGTGGTCGGCCTACTCCGTCTCTGCCGCTTGCCAGCTACGCCTCAGCCGGCGCAGGGGGCAGAAACACGCATGCGTGGCGCTCCCGGGCAGGGAAAGTCCTCGACTTACGACCGGTTGGGTAGTCCTTGACTTATGACCGATTTAGTCCTCGACTTACGACTGGTTTAGTCCTTGACTTATGACCGGTTTAGTCCTCGACTTCTGACCGGTTGGGGTCGCGGCATTAAAAAGGTTGAGAACCACCGATTTAGATGGACCCTGGAGGTCTTCTAGTCCAACCACCTGCTCAAGCAGGAGACCCTATACCATGTCAGACAATGGACTGTCCAGTCTCTTAAACACCTCGTGTTGGGAGCACCCATACGTTCTGGAGGCAAGTCCTTCCACTAGTTAATTATTCTGTCAGGAAATTTTTCCTTCGTTCTAGGTTGCTTCTCTCCTTGATGAGTTTCCATCCATCATGAGCCCTGGTGGCGCAGGCTACTTTTACTGACGGCCAGCTTTCCTGCAGTTTGGCCGTTCGATCCTCACCGGCTGAAGGTTGACTCAGCCTTCCATCCTTCCGAGGCCGGTAAAATTGAGGACTCAAGATTGTTGGGGGGCAAGAGGCCGACTCTGTAAACCGCTTAGAGAGGGCTGTAAAGCACCGCGAAGCGGTATATAAGTCTAAGTGCTATTGCTATTGCTACTTCTTGTCCCGCCTTCAAGTGCTTCGGAGAATAGGTTGCCCACCCCCTCTTCTTTGGGGCAGCCCATCGGATATTGGAAGACTGCTATCATGTCACCCCTCGTCCTCCTTTTCATTAAACTGGACCTACCCAATCCCTGCAACCGTTCTTCATATGTTTTAGCCTCCAGTCCCCCTACTGACTAACGCTATATTTGCGTTCTGACTGACCGTAACACCCTTCTCGAAGACCGAATCCAAGCCCTCCATAGCTTTGCCACCTAAAACGTGTACAGCTTGCACCAACATTATTGTGATGCCACCATGCCCTACCCGTGGAGGTTCACACGATAGAAAGGTTAAGGGCCCCACGGGGGACAGGAATGGTGTTGCAAAGATTTGTGAAGCAGGGACAAACATTTCTGGTTTTCTCCCACGTTTTTTATTTGCTCATGTATTTATTTTTACATGATCCAAAGATCCCAGCGTTGGCTGGGATAGATTGATTGATTTAGATCCTGCCCGGTACGGAGGGTCTCTGGGCGAGATACAGGGTTGGGGGGGTGGAAAGGAATTTTGAAAACTAGATAAAATCCAACAAGATTATTGGAAAAGGATGGTTTCCTGGGGCCAATTGTCCAAAAAGGAAGTGATTTGTTTTGTCCCAATTGGAATGCTTGGGTAAGTCCTCGGTTAACAACCGCCTGTTCAATGACTGTCCGAAGTTACAACAGCGTTGAACAGAGGTCTCTACGGTCTTGTGAATGTTGTGTCAAGCATTGGGCAGCCGGATCGTAATTCTGCCACTGCAGCATCTTGCAAAATCAATGGGGAAGTTAGCAGGAAGTTGGCAATTGCGATCAGGTAACTGCGGCACGCTGTTGAGTGCGTGGGATTCGTTTAACGACGGCAACTGAAACAGTTGTGGTAAGTCAGTGCGCTTGCACTTCATAATTGTTGCTGAGCCAACAATTACAGGAAGACCTCAACTTACAACACTTCATTTAAGGACTGTTCAAAGTTGCAAAGGCACTGAAAAAAGTGGCTTATGTCCGTTTTTCACACTTAAGGATCATTGAAGTGTTTCTCCCCCCCCTTCCCGGTCACGTGATCAAAATTTGGTTCATATTTATGACAGTTGAGGTGTCCTGGGATCAGCTTTTGCGACCTTCTGACAAGCGGTCTTTCACACTTAATGACCCGTGTAGCATCCCCATGGTCACGTGATCAAAATCCAGACGTTCGGCAACTGATTCATACTTATGACTCTTGCTGGGGTCCCAAGTCATGTGACTTAACGAGAGAAATTTCGGGCTCAATTGTGGTCGTTAAGCCGAGGACCCCCTGGACTGTGGTTAACCGAGGATTACCCGTATTTTACAGTCTAGCTGTGGTTTTGCCAGGAGAAAAATTCCTTAATTTTACGCAGCTCAAATATAGGACCGTCGGCCACTTGGTGACTTGCAGATAAATGTCTCAGTGAGTGAACTAAATTTAATGCTTTAAGGGAAAAAAGCAGAAAGCGAATTCTTTGGGGTATTATGCCAGCCAGCTTTTTGTAAACAAATTCCGATGTCTACATTGTGAAGTCAGATATACAAACACCAGTATATTGATCAGATTAAAGATGGGGGCATTTAAATGTTCTCTTCCTAATTGGGGGTATTTGAAGTAACACGAGGACTGAAATTTTATTCTCATTTCAAAGCCACACGTTCTCCAATTTTGCAAAGCAGTTCACTGTTGTTGCTGTTGTTTTTAAGGGAGAAGACTACACAATTAACATCTGCATTCCTGAAATAATGTACAGAGACACACTTGCGATAACCGGAACGACACGGGATGTTAGGGAAAATGCAAAAAGTTTATGCTCGGAGAGAAACGTGCACTCAAGTGCATACCGTTTTCAGTGCAAACTCGAAGGGGGGGGGGAATCTCAGGAACCAGACAAATCTACACAAATGAAAAATATAAACAAAAGGCCGAATGCGTAAATTCACCCATCCCTGGCTTTGAATTAAGTGCTGGGCATTAATTGACGGCGAGGATCAAGGACATTGCATCCATGTAAATATACATCTCAGCAACTTATAACAAAGTTCACAATCCCACACCACTGCGTTTCCAAGCACTATGGCGGGGGGTGTGGGTTTGTGTGTCCAAATTTGGCGACCTTAAGACCTGTGGGCTACAACTCCCAGAATTCCTCAGCCAGCATGGCAGGCTAGCGAATTCTGGGAGTTGAAGTTCAGAGGTCTTCAAATTGCATTATGGGAAAATAAAATGACAGATTAATTCCTTCATTCGTTAGAACGATTTAGCCAGATCGTTCTTCTGGGGATATTTTAAGGACTTTTTTTTTTTCCACAAATACCTGCAGAACTAAAAAAAAAAAAAAAAAAAAGAATTTCAAGGAAAGGTCCTATATTTTCCCCAATTAAACCTCCCTCTTTAAGAAATCTTCCCCAAACATCTCCTTGCCAAAAGTTCCTTTCTCCAATACTAGTTTCCCCTAAACTTTTCCAAATGTTATCCAAATTTGCAGGCGGGGGCACCCGCCTCCTCTTGATTTATTTCTGGTTGGACCATAAAAATAATAATAATAATAAAATTCAAAATCAGGGTATTTCGTCAGCGTCATCATAAACCCAACCCCTCCCCCCAACTGTTCATTGTCAAAACAATCTCAGATACTTTTTTTTCTCTTTAAAATGCATTTCCTATCAAAATTATATATAAAAAAAAGGTAAGCTGGGTTTGCAACCACAACCACAATATTTGTTTTCCGTTCACGGGAAACTCCTGAACACGCTCTGTTTTTCTAACACACCACCGCTACTGGAAAAGGGATCCACAAAAAACAGAGAAGAAAAATAAAAATAAAACTTAACTTGGTTTCCCTATTGCACTTCGCTCTTTTCTTGCTCCTGCAGGGTCTCTTTCGAAGACCCCTCCGCTTCGCCGTGGCAGCCAACCGATCCGTGGACTGTGTTCTGCCCACGGGGGGGCTGGCCTTATATACAACCCAGGCGGGGTACGGATGGAAGAATCATGCCGGAAGTCCGAGTTCCGTCTCCGAAAATAAAAACCCAGCGCTTGTAGTCCGGGCCTTAAAGTGGTTTGTCACTTTTTTTTTCTTTTTTCTTTTTAAAAAAAGAGAGGAGCAGAACGGGAGGGGCTCAGCCAACAAAGGAGCATCCTGGTCACCCATCACCCTGTAAACTAATCTTTATTAAAGAGGTTTTTCTGTGGTTTATTTATTTTCTTGACCCCCCCCCCTTCGGCTTATTTTTCTGCCATTTTATTCGCCCCCGTTTTCTTGGCGTGGAAGAAGGGTTTGTTACCTCTATCTTTCTCGTCCAGGATGCAGTTTGCCACCGGCCACGAGGCGGCGGCTTTCTTGTGGTTAGTGTTTTCCAGGAGGCTCTCCGTGTCTTTAGGGAAAAATTCGGGATGCCTTTCCTTCGGCTTCCGGCCTCGTTTCTTCCCGTCGGGGCTAGTCTTTTGTTCTTCGTGGCCGGGGGAGCCCTGTTCTTTGCTCTTCTTTTTCTTGGAAGAATCCGCCGAGGTGTGGAACCAGTTCTGGGTTGCGGGGATGGGAAGGGAGGGAGGGAGGCAAAGAAAGATGGATTGGCACAGGTCGCCTGCGTTCACACAAAGCAGGTTTAAATGGTGCTTGCACGATACAGGTCAACCTTGGCTCTTTTATGACTCGTGGACTTCAATTCCCAGAATTCTGGGAGCTGAAGTCCACGAGTCATAAAAGAGCCAAGGTTGACTACCCCTGAGGTAGACTTACGACAGCTCATTCAGTGACCGTTTAACATTACGGCGGCGTGGAAAAAAAGGACCGTTTTTCATACTTGTGACCGTCGCAGCCTCCCCTGTGGTCACGTGACCGAAATTCAGCCGCTTGGCAACTGTCTCGTATTTATGACGGCATTGCCGTGTCCCCCGGGGTCACCTGATCCCCTTTTGTGACCGTCTGACAAGCAAAGTCAACAGGGGAAGCCAGATTCATTTAACAACCGTGTCGCTAACTTAGCGACTGAAGTGATTCGGTTAACAACTGTGGCAAAGAAAAGTCATAATATGGGGCAAAACTCACTAAGCAAGTGTTTCGCTTAGCAACATAAATTTTGGGCTCAATTGGGGTCGTAAGTGGAGAACTGGACAGGTAGTCCTCGATTTACAACCGGCCGCTTAGCGACCGTTCCAAGTTACGCCCAAACCGAAAAAGGGTTTCCTTTTGCTGTAGAGGGTTTCCCTTTGGATGACAGCTTTTAATTCTTATTTTATTTGCTTATTGGTATCTCGCCTTTTATTATCTCTACAAATAATTCAAGGCACTGAAGGTATCCAAAACACCTTCCTCTTTCTGTTTTTCTCACAATATTTATTTATTTATTTATTTATTTATTTAATTTCTATACCGCCCTTCTCCCGCAGGACTCAGGGCGGTGCACAGCATATTAAAACAGATACACATATCAATAAAAATAAAAACCCCTCTAAAACCAAATTAAAAACCAAATATTCGAAGCTGTGTTCCAATTAAAATTATACTTAAAATCCTGTGAGGTTTTCCTCACAACCCTCCTGTTTTCATCCCACAACAACCATATGAGGGCTGGGCTGAGAGGGAGGGACTGGCTCAAAATCACCCAGCCGCCTTTCATGCCTAAGGTGGGACTAGAACTCACCGTCTCCAGGTGATTGGCCCAAAGTCACCCAGCTGCCTTTCCTGCCTAAGGCGAGACTAGAACTCACGTCTCCTGGTGATTGGCCCAAAGTCACCCAGCTGCCTTTCATGCCTGAGGCGGGACTGGAACTCACCGTCTCCTGGTGATTGGTCCAAAGTCATTCAGCCGGCTTTTATAACTAAGGTGGGACTAAAACTCACCGTCTCTGGGTGATTGGCCCAAAGTCACCCAGCTGCCATTCATGCCTGAGGCGGGACTAGAACTCACAGTCTCCTGGTGATTGGACCAGTCACCCAGCTGCCATTCATGCCTGAGGCGGGACTAGAACTCACCATCTCCTGGTGAGTGGACAAGTCACCCAGACGGCTCTCATGACTAAGGCGGGACTAGAACTCATCTTCTCCTGGTGATTGGCCTAAAGTCACCCAGCTGCCATTCATGCCTGAGGCGGGACTAGAACTCAGTCTCCTGGTGATTGGACCAATCACCCAGCTGGCTTTCATGACTAAGGCGGGGCTAGAACTCACCGTCTCCTGGTGATTGGACAAGTCACCCAGCCGGCTCTCATGACTAAGGCGGGACTAGAACTCACCGTCTCCTGGTGATTGGCCTAAAGTCACCCAGCTGCCATTCATGCCTGAGGCGGGACTAGAACTCACCGTCTCCTGGTGGTTGGACCAGTCACCCAGCCGCATCATCTCCTGGTGATTGGCCCAAAGTCACTCAGCCAGATTTCATGACTAAGGCAGGACTAGAACTCACCGTCTCCTGGTGATTGGCCTAAAGTCACCCAGCTGCCTTTCCTGCCTAATGCAGGACCAGAACTCACCGTCTCACGCTTTCTAGCCTGGTTCTTTAACCGCTAGAGGTAACTTAGCAGCAACTCCCAAAAAGTAGCTACTTACCTCTGAGTGTGTCTTGGTGATGTGGTATTTGACTCCACTTTCTGAGCTAAACTCCTTCTGACACAGAAGACAACGATATTTGCCCACCAAATGGCCTCCCTGTAAATCAAAGACCAGCCAGGTTAATTTCGGCAGAACCAACGTAGAACTGAGGAGAAATTTCCTGATAGTCAGAACAATTAAAGTCAGTGGAACCGCTTTGCCTCCAGAAGTTGTGGGTCCTCCATCACTGGAGATTTTAAAGAAGAGATTGGACCGCCATTTTTTCTGAAATGGTGTAGGGCAGGGGTCTTCAAACCTGGCCCTTTTATGACTTGTGGACTTCAACTCCCAGAATTCCTCAGCCAGCGTGCCTGTTCTGTTCTGTTCTATTCTATTTTTGGAGGCTCCTGAGGCCACAATCCTCTCAGGTGGCTTCTGCAGGTCTGGAGGCCGCATGAGAGACACCCCATTCTAAGTGCAGCCTCTGCAAATCATGTGAGAACCGGACATCTTTTTAAGAAAAGCTGCCGCGTGGCCTTGGTGAACACAGGCGTCACCCCAAATGTTGTGCCATCTTTGCCCATCCCTGGCCTACAGTCTGCTGCGGATTTGGCAGGCCCACCATTGCACCCCAACAAAGAAATCGACGAGAGAGAGAGAGAGAGAGAGAGAGGGAGGGAGGGAGGGAGGGGGAGAGAGAGGGGGAGAGGGAGAGGGAGGAGAGAGAGNGAGAGAGAGAGAGAGAGAGAGAGAGAGAGAGAGAGAGAGAGAGAGAGGGTCCATTACCTTGTTGCAGTTGGCCAGGTGGGCTTTTAGGCCGGACACGCTGCAATAAATGGCTGCACAGCACTGGAAGGGAAAACAGAGAGGCTGAGTGAGGAACTGGGGAACCTGCCTCCCCCCACCCTAGGCATCGCTCCTAGAAGCTGCAGCCCACCTTCCCAAAGGTTGGGAAGGAGAATATGTGTAGCTGGGGGTTGAAATGACGGGTCCCTTGGTCCCTCTGAGCTTGGTGGTTTTCCTGCAGATGTTTCATTAACAAATAGGTTAATATCATCAATGCTAGAAGGGAGTGAGGTTTGCGGGGAGGAGGAGGAGGAGGAGTGCATTAGGAGGAGGAGTGAATGAGGAGGAGGAGGAGAATGAGGAGGAGTAGTGAATTAGGAGGAGGAGTAAATGAGGAGGAGGAGGAGAATGAGGAGGAGGAGGAGAATGAGGAGGAGTGAATGAGGAGGAGGAGGAGGAGGAGGAGGAGGAGGAGGAGAAGGAGAATGAGGAGGATGACTGGGGTCGTTGGTGCTCTCTGAGCTTGGTTGTTTTCTTTCATTACTCAACTAGGTAACATCATCAGTGCTAGAAGAGAGTGGGATTTGCCGAATAGAGGAAGAGGAGGAGGGGGGAGGGGGGAGGAGGGGAAGGAGAAGGAGGAGAAGGAGGGGGAGGAGGAGGAGAAGGAGGAGCATGACCACTGTGGGATCCTGGGTGCTCTCTGAGCTTGGTTGTTTTCTTGCAGATGTTTCATTACCCAAACTAGGTAACATCATCAGTGCTAGAGGGGAGTGGGGAGAGGAGGAGGAGGAGGACTGTGGGGTCCTTGGTGCTCTCTGATCTTGGTTTTCAAGCTAGATACAAATCATCCCCAACGTACACCATTACTTCAGTGACTGTTTGACGTTTCAACAACACTGAAAAAAAAAGCGACTTCTAGCCATTTTTCATTACTTATGACTGTTTCAGAATGCTGCAAAATCCAGATGCTTGGCCACTGTTTTATATTTATGATGGTCGCCATGTCCCGGGGACCCGTGATCCCTTTTTGTGACCTGACAAGCAAAGTCAAGGGAGAAGCTGGATTCACTTAATAATCATGTTCCTAACTTAACATCTGCAAGGGGTTCGCTTAACCCTTGTGGCAAGAAAAGTCATAAAAATGAGACAAAACTCACTTAACAACACAGTCTCGCTTAGCAACAGCAATCTGGGGGCTCAGTTGTAGTCCAGGACTACCTATAATCAGGGATCTTCAAACGTGCCCCTTTTATGGGGAGTTGAAGTCCACAAGTCATAAAAGGGCGACGTTTGAAGACCCCTGATCTACAGTAGTAGCCAAAATTGTGGAAACCTTTTGGGAAAAGTGTACAGTAGAAATGCCACCTTTGGTTAAATTTCCACCCATTTTTCTTCTAATTTCTTTATCACTGTAGCCTTGTTCACTGAATAATACTATTTTGCATCGCTTTCTGGGCGACCAGTCAACTCTTTGCACCATTACTTTAATTTTATGATGTTTTACAAGCTCACTAGATGAAAGAACACAAAGAAACCCAACCAACTTGATAGCCATCACATAACACACTGACAAATATCCTCCTCTCGGCTTCAATACAGGACATCAATAACCGAATCCTACTGTGATCTGATTGGCTCATGGCCAAAACAAGATGACACCTGATTGGCTCTCTAAACACTCACGCTCATTGGCTACAATCAGATGAAGGAATGCTACCTGAGATCAACTTAAGCAAGTTGTGCTTCCTTTTTCTGGTTATTTGGCTATAACTTTTCATAGAATACAGTACAGATAATTGAACAAACTTTGTTGCATTACATTCTCGATTAAATTATCATTCCATTGATATATAATTTTATGGTACTACTCCCCTCCAAAAGGGTGTTATTAGCCATCCAACCTCAAAAATACACTTTTCCCAAAAGGTTTCCACAATTTTGGCCACTACTGTATATAGTCAGACCTCGGTTTGTGACTCCAATCTTCCTCAAATCCCATCCAAGACAAATCGAGGGACTTCTGGACGTCAAACGCAACGCACTCACGTCATTTGGGCAATTGATGTGTCCTTTTTCTTTGACTTCATTCTTCCAGGCCTCCAGAAGACTCGGGTTCAACTTGGGAAGTCCAGGCCGAGTGTAATTCAGCTGCCAACATTCAACAGTCACAACAGTCAGAATGCTATTCACAGGTGGCTAAGGGCTCCCCAATTTCTTACCCTCCTCTCTCCCCCCTCCTCCAAGAGGCTCAACAGGTAAAGAGCATTTACATGCCTTTTCCCAAAATAATAATAATAATAATAATAATAATAATAATAATAATAATAATAATAATAATAATAATAATAATAATAATAATAATAATAATTATTATTATTATTATTATTATTATTATGGAATGTTTTAGGGAATGTTTTAAAAACGTGAATCGAAATCAATGCAAGCAAAAATGAATAACAGAAAGCTAAGGTGTAAACAAGGAGAGGAGGGCAGAGGAGCAACAGCAGTTAAAACGTGACTTATGACTGATCCTCGGACTTATGACGGGATCACCTGATCAAAATTTGGGCGCTTGGCAACCAGCATGCATTTATGGCGGTTGCTGCATCCCAGGATCACGTGACCATTGAGACTCTGGAAAGAGGGCAGAGAAGAGCCACAAAGATGATCAGGGGACTGGAGGCTAAAACAATATAAGGAACGGTTGCTGGAATTGGGGATGTCTAGTTTAACGAAGAGAAGGACGAGGGGGGACATGATAGCAGTCTTCCAATATCTCAGGGGCTGCCCCAAAGAAGAGGGAGTCAAGCTATTCTCCAAAGCACCTGAAGGCAGGACAAGAAGCAACGGATGGAAACTAATCAGGGAGAGACGCAACCTAGAACTAAGGAGAAACTTCCTGACAGTGAGAACAATTAACCAGTAGAACCACCTGCCTCCAGAAGCGGTGAATGCTCCAACACTGGAGGTTTTTTAAGAAGAGACTGGACAGCCGTTTGTCTGAAATGGTATAGGGTTTCCTGCCTGAGCAGGGGGTTGGACTAGATGACTAGATGACCTCCAAGATCCCTTCCAACTTTATTACTATTACTATTATTACTATTATTATTATTATTATTATTATTATTATTATTATTCATTAGACGTGAACCTCAGTCAACTGAACATTCAAATTGACTGGCGATGATGATGATGATTACTATTACTATTATTTGCAACCTTACCAGATGGCTTCTGTCAAGGGGAGGGGGGGTTAGCTGACTTTATTTAACAACTACATGATTCACTTAACAAATCACTTAGTGATTTGCTTAGCCACCCTCGAAAAAGAAGTCCTAAAACTGTGCACGACTCGCTTCATTAACTGACTTGCTTAGCAACGGAAATTCAGGTCCTAATTCTGGTCGTAAGTCGAGGACCAGGTGTTTGCTTCAACTTTTGATAAAAGGAGATGTTCCTCAAAGAAATTGCAGCACCATCTTATCTGTCCTGCATGGGTTTGGGGGAATCGCTGCTAACTCTGAACTTAATGCAGGGGTAGGCGACCTTGGCTCTTTTATGACTGGTGGACTTCAACTCCCAGAATTCCTGAGCCAGCCACGCTGAGGGGAAAAGGAGAGGTTTCCATGCTGAGCCAGGCTGGCTCAGGAATTCGGGGAGTTGAAGTCCACGAGTCATAAAGCGGCCCAGGCCTAGGCCAGAGGTAGGCAACCTTGGCTCTTTTATGACTGGTGGACTTCAACTCCCAGAATTCCTGAGCCAGCCACGCTGAGGGGAAAAGGAGAGGTTTCCATGCTGAGCCAGCCTGGCTCAGGAATTCTGGGAGTTGAAGTCCACCAGTCATAAAAGAGCCAAGGTTGCCTACCCTTGGTTTAATGCAACTGTCATCTCAGGAAACCTGATTTGCACCTGATTTTATTGCATAAATTTGATTAGTTGGAGAAAGTTTGGTCTAGTGGTTAAGTGGCCAGGCTAGAAAGTGGGAGATTCTGAGTTCAAGTCTCATCTTAGGCATGAAAGCCAGCTGGTGACTTTGGGCCAATCACCAGGAGATGGTGAGTTCTAGTCCCACCTTAGGCATGAAAGCCGGGTGGGTGCCGGTCTTGGGCCAATCACCAGGAGACAGTGAATTCTAGTTCCGCCTTAGGAACCAAACCAGCTGGGTGATTTTGGGCCAATTAGCAGGAGACAGTGAGTTCTAGTCCTGCCTTAAGCATGAAAGCCAGCTGCGTGACTATCTTGGGCCAATCAGCAGGAGACGGTGAGTTCAAGTCCCGCCTTAAGCATGAGAGCCAGCTGCGTGACTGTCTTGGGCCAATCAGCAGGAGACAGTGAGTTCAAGTCCCGCCTTAACCATGAAAGCCAGCTGAATGACCTTGGGCCAGTCACTCTCTCACCGTCCAACCCACCTCACAGGCTTGTTGTGGTGGGGAAAACAATAGGAGGAAGGTGTGTTGGATCTGCTCATCATTATTTGTAAAAAGCAAATCAATAAATAACAGGACCGGGTACTGAACACGCGGCCCTGAACAGAAGCCGCGTAGCTAAGATGCAAGATCTGGACCAGAGAGAGTCGAGTTCAAAACCATCCCTCTGGGGGAAAAAATCACCCATCAGATGGGCCCCTTTGGTCAATATTTCTCTCTCGGCCCACCTTACAGGGTGGTTGTGAGGATCGATGAGGAGAAATCCCCATGGAAGCCATCTTGGGCTCTCGGAGAAAGGCGGGATATAAATCTAACTGATAAATAAAAAGCGTGCCACAATCCTCAAGCCAAGCCTTCCCCCCCAAACACCCCAATTCTCCGACCCCTCCTGCACCCTCCGCCATCTTTGAGAAGCTCTTGGGGGGGGTCCCAGTCGCTCACTTGCTTCGTTTCGGGGACCAGATCGTCCTTCATCCGCCGCTTGGTCCAGTCCTTGGCCAGCTCGTCCTCCGCTATTTCCTGCAGGTGGAAGACGGCCACCTGGGCGGAGGTGCGCCGGATGCGGCCGCTGGGGGTCCTCTCGAAATCTACCACAGGGCTGGGTTCGGGTTTCGCCTCTGGCTGCTCTGGGGGCTGAGGAGAGAAAAGCGGTCTGTGATGAAGGCAGATGCTGGAAGGGGGAAGAGAGGAGGAAGGGAGGAAAGAGGAGAAAGAGGCAGGGAGGTGAAGGTGAAGGAGGAGAGGAGGAGGAGGAGGAGAAGCAAGGGAGGAAGATAGGGAGGGGAGAAGGGGAAGGAGGAGGAGAAAGAGTAGGAAGAAAAGGCAAAGGCGAAGGAAGGGAAGGAGGGAGGGAGGAAGGAAGGAAGAGAGGGAGATGGAGATATAAGGAGGAAAACGAAAAGGAGAATGAAGGGAGGAAGGGAGGGAGACAGAAGGAGGTAAACGAAATGGAGAAGGGAGGGAAGGGAGGAGGAAGGAAAGAAGGGAGGGAGGGAGAGAAGGAGAGGGAGACAGAAGGAGGAAAACGAAAAGGAGAAGGGAGGGAAGGGAGGAGGAAGGAAAGAAGGGAGGGAGGGAGAGAAGGAGAGGGAGACAGAAAGAGAAAAACGAAAAGGAGAATGGAGGGAGGGAGTGGGAGAGAGGGAGAGGGAATTGGAGAGAAGGAGGTAAACGAAAAGAAGAATGAAGGGAAGGGAGGAGGAAAGGAAGGAGGGAGGGAGAGAAGGAGAGGGAGAAAGAAGGAGGAAAACGAAAAGGAGAATGGAGGGAGGGAGGGAGTGGGAGAGAGGGAGTGGGAGAGAGGGAGAGAGGGAGATGGAGAGAAGGAGGTAAACGAAAAGAAGAATGAAGGGAAGGGAGGAGGAAAGGAGGGAGGGAGGGAGAGAAGGAGAGGGAGAAAGAAGGAGGAAAACGAAAAGGAGAATGGAGGGAGGGAGGGAGTGGGAGAGAGGGAGTGGGAGAGAGGGAGAGAGGGAGATGGAGAGAAGGAGGTAAACGAA
>NW_015389216.1:18910-55434 GCF_001527695.2 Protobothrops mucrosquamatus
GCCTGAAGGCAGGACAAGAAGCAACGGATGGAAACTAATCAAGGAGAGAAGCAACCTAGAACTAAGGAGAAACTTCCTGACAGTTAGAACAATTAACCAGTGGAACAACCTGCCTCCAGAAGCGGTGAATGCTCCAACACTGGAAGTTTTTAAGAAGAGACTGGACAGCCATTTGTCCGAAATGGTATAGGGTTTCCTGTCTGAGCAGGGGGTTGGACCAGATGACCTCCAAGGTCCCTTCCAACTTTATTATCATTATCATTATTATTATTATGTTTCCAGATTCTGCAAACTGCCTTAACATCAAGGGACTTACGACTCATCCTCTTACAACCTTTACAGCTTCCCCGTTGTCATGTGATCAAAATGGGGGTTGCAACATCTTGGGGAGGTCCTGTGATAACCCAGGACAAACCTCCCAGCTGGCTTCCAATAAAACATCAATTTTGGGAAGCCTGATTCGCTTAACGACCCTAGGATTCACTTAGCAACGGCAGCGAGGTGATCAAAATCCGGGCACTTGGCCACCCGGCTCGGATTTAGGACCATCGCGGCCTCCTGCGGTCGTGCGGCGGCAACTTGCAGCTGGCGATCCTGGAGGAAACCTGGGTTTGCTTAACGACCACCTTATGCATTTAACGACCCGTGACAAAAAAAAGGGTCACAACAGCAGGTCACATCCTGTCTCGTGGGACGGCCGTGCTGCTTAACAATGGGATTTTTCCGGCCCCAGTTTGTGGCCGTTAAGTCGAGGACTTAACCCTGTAACGCTCGTCAAAATAACAAGCCCAGCCTTGGCGACCAGGAAACCGGGGGGGGGGAGGCTTAGAGGCTCACCATTGCCGGATGCTCGGAGCGGATGTGGTAGTCGTGTCCAGCTTTAGATTTGTAAGCCTTTCCACAGTGCGGGCAGGCGAAGACCGGCTTCTCCACCTCCGAGGGATGCTTCCCACATCGCTTCTGGTGATACTGGTACCCCATAAGGCTGGAGAAAGTGGCCACGCAACCCTGAAGATATAAGAAATAAGAAATGGCTGGCGGTCAGCAAGGATGGAAGGGTTTTCAGGGTGTCGAGTCCATCCTTTAAAACAGCCTAAAAATGTTAAATCGTCCACAGACAATAAGCAGCAGAAGGGGAGGAAAAAAAACACACAGAAATAGTGTGTCGTGGTTCCGACAGATGAAACTCTTCAAAGTACTTCTAGGCATTGTTTACTTTAAAGCAGGGGTAGGCAACCTTGGCTCTTTTATGACTCGTGGACTTCAACTCCCAGAATTCCTGAGCCAGCATGGGGGAACTATGGCCCCTTCATGACTCGTGGACTTCAACTCCCAGAATTCCTGAGCCAGCACGAGGGAACTATGTCCCCTTCATGACTCGTGGACTTCAACTCCCAGAATTCCTGAGCCAGCATGAGGGAACTATGGCCCCTTCATGACTCGTGGACTTCAACTCCCAGAATTCCTGAGCCAGCATGAGGGAACTATGGCCCCTTCATGACTCGTGGACTTCAACTCCCAGAATTCCTGAGCCAGCCTGGCTCAGCTTGGAAACCTCTCCCTTTCCCTCAGCATGGCTGGCTCAGGAATTCTGGGAGTTGAAGTCCACGAGTCATAAAAGAGCCAAGGTTGCCTACCCCTGCCTTAAAGGATCTTTATTCGAGTAGCATAGCATCAGCACGTACATAGGCCAAGCCAAAATCTGAATTCCCCTCCCCTGAGCACATAGTATCAAAGCACAATTCCCTCCTCCAATTAACTGTCATAGTTCTTCAACCCGCCATTTCTTATCATCTCTTATTTAAAAAAACCTTGGTTCTCACCCTAGTTACAATATTGTTATGTCTAACTAAACTCCCATACACATTCCTTCTCCTCCCCCCCCCCCAATATCTTCTAATCCTAAACTCTAATTCTAAGAGTAAAACATAAAGGAAAATGGCTGCCTCTCTATATGTTGTCAAAGCAAGAACATCCGATGTTAGCAGCGTTGACATATTGGTTTTTTGGTACAACCACTTTTTAAGGGAGAGCTGGGTTACCCGTTTGCTTTGAGAACTGTTAACGGTGCCCTTTTTACAAAGGGCAGGCCAAAATTTGCCTCCCCAGCCTGGCCAAAGAGCCGGTTTGGTTTAATGGTTAAGGTGCTAGATTAGAAGCTAGGTGACAGTGAGTTCTAGTTCTGCCTCAGGCGTGAAAGCCAGCTGGGCGACTTTGGGCCGGTCATTCCCTCTCTGCCCAACTGATCTCACAGAGTTGTTATGGGGAAAATAGGAGGAAGGAATAGGTATGTTCACCGCCTTGAGTTATTTTTAAAAATAACAAAGACAGGGAAAAAAGTCTAAAATAAATATTTTTTTTAAAATCCTCCTCCTCTCCATAAACCCCACTCCCTTCCAGCACTGATGATGTTACCTAGTTGGGTAATGAAATGTCTGAAGGAAAGCCACCAAGTTCAGAGAGCACTAAGGACCCCATAGTCCTCCTCCTCCTTCCTTCTAGCACTGATGATGTTACCTAGTTGGGTCATGAAATGTCTGCAATAAAACCACCAAAGTCAGAGGGCACCAAGGACCCCACAGTTCAGCCCTGAGCTACACATATTCTCTTCCATCCATACAGGTGAGGCAAACATTCTGGCAGAAAAGCAAAATCAATACCTCGTTTGGGCATTTGAGTTTTCCCATCTGCTTGAGAACTTTCCTCAGCCTTTCCCTGTCTCCCAGTTCACTGAGAGGGACAGCAGCTTCCACAGGAGCATTCTAGAAAGAAGAAATAAGGGGGCAAAAATTAGACATTCTAATAATAATAATAATAATAATAATAATAATGATGATGATGATGATGATGATAGTGATAATAATGATAATGATAATGATAATGATAATAATAATAATAATAATAATAATAATAATAATAATAATAATGATGATGATGATGATGATGATGATGATAGTGATGATGATGTTGGAAGGGACCTTGGAGGTCATCTAGTCCAACCCCCTGCTCAGGCAGGAAACCCTATACCATTTCGGACAAATGGCTGTCCAGTCTCTTCTTAAAAACTTCCAGTGTTGGAGCATTCACCGCTTCTGGAGGCAGGTTGTTCCACTGGTTAATTGTTCTAACTGTCAGGAAGTTTCTCCTTAGTTCTAGGTTGCTTCTCTCCTTGGTCAGTTTCCATCCGTTGCTTCTTGTCCTGCCTTCAGGCGCTTTGGAGAATAGCTTGACTCCCTCTTCTTTGGGGCAGCCCCTGAGATATTGGAACACTGCTATCATGTCCCCCCTCGTCCTTCTCTTCATTAAACTAGACATACCCAATTCCAGCAGCCTTTCCTTATATGTTTTAGCCTCCAGTCCCCTGATCATCTTTGTTGCTCTTCTCTTCACTCTTTCCAGAGTCTCAACATCTTTTTTACATCATGGTGACCAAAACTGGATGCAGTATTCCAAGTGTGGCCTTACCAAGGCATTGTAAAGTGGTATTAACACTTCACGTGATCTTGATGCTACCCCTCTGTTAATGCAGCCTAGCACTGTGTTGGGTTTTTTGGCAGCTGCAGCACACTGCTGGCTCAACTGTACCAGTTTGCAACAACCTGCTCTAGAGTCGAAGACAAAAATTAGCACTGAATTTCCTAACTTTCGGCAATTTCCAAGTATATGGACTTCAAATCCCACAATTCCCCAGGCAGCTTGGCTACTCATGAGAATTCTGGGAAGTGAAGTCCAGTCACTCAGAGGTTGTCCCAGTTGAGAAATGTTGGATTGGAGCAGTATTTCTCAATTCTGCATCTTTAAGATGTGGACAATCACTTAAATATGAGCCAGCCATGTGCTACAGCCATCAGAAAAGCCAGTACAATCTTAAGCTGCATCAACAGAGGGATAGAATCAAAATAATGGGAAGTGTTAATACCTCTTTAAAATGGCTTGGTAAGACCATACTTGGAATATTACATCCAGTTTTGGTCACTATGATATAAAAAAGATGTTGAGACTCTAGAAAGAGTGCAGAGAAGGGCAACAAAGATGATTAAGGGACTGGAGGCTAAAAGGTTTGAAAAATGGTTGCAGGAATTGGGTATGTTGAATTTAATGAAGAGAAGGAAGGGGTGATATAATAGTAGTGTTCCTGCTACAAGGGGCTCCCACAGAGAAGAAGGAGTCAATCTATTCTCCAAAGCACCTGAAGGCAGGACAGGAAGCAACGGATGGAAACCAATCAAGGAGAGAAGCAACCTGGAACTAAGGAGAAATTTCCTGACAGTCAGAACAATTAATCAGTGGAACAACCTGCTTCCAGAAGTTGTGGGTGCTCCATCACCGGAAGCTTTTAAAAAGAGACTGGACAGCCATTTGTCTGAAATGGTATAGTGTCTCCTGCTTGAGCAGGGGGGGGGGGGTGGACTAGAAGACCTCCAAGGTCCCTTCCAACTCTGGTGATATTGTTGACTTTAACTCCCCAAATTCCCCAGTCAACCTGTTCCACTGATTAATCGTGCTCATTGTCCGAAAATTCCTCATTTCCAGGCTGGGTCTTCCTCTGATGAGCTTCCCCTCATTACTTTGTATCCTGCCTTCTACATGCACAATCTGCATTGTACATAGACCAGGGGTAGGCAACCTTGGCTCTTTTATGACTCGTGGACTTCAACTCCCAGAATTCCGGAGCCAGCATGAGGGAACTATGGCCCCTCATGACTCGTGGACTTCAATTCCCAGAATTCCTGAGCCAGCATGGCTCAGCTTGGAAACCTCTCCCTTTTCCCTCAGTGTCGCTGGCTCAGAAATTCTGGGAGTTGAAGTCCACGAGTCATAAAAGAGCCAAGGTTGCCTACCCCTGACATAGATCTACGTGCAGAAACTCCATACCTTGTTCATGTGCTCTGCCATCGTGTGATAATTCAGCCCTGCTTTGGATTTGAACTGTTTTTTACAGTGCTGGCATTTCAAGGCATCCTGCAACTAAAACAAAGGAGAAAAATAAATATATTTCAGACCGAGAAATCTAGAGCGGATTTGATTTTCCTTTTCTCAAACTACACCTAACACTACTAATTGGGATACGTGACACTGTTGTACATCTGTTTTTTGCTTATCCTCTTGTTGTTTTTAAGCCAGCTTATGAATGCTATTCAGAGTTGCTCAAAATGGGGAATAGTTTATGATCCCAGTGAAATAATAAAAATGCAGGTATTACACTTCATTTAGTGACCGTTCAAAGTTACGACCACACTGAAAAAAGTGACTTTGGGCTGTTTTTCACACTTATGACCATGGCAGCATCTCTGTAGTCACATGATCAAAATTCAGGTGCTTGGCAACTGACTCGTATTTATGACGGTTGCAGTGTCCCAGGGGTCATGTGATACACTTTTGCGGCCTTCTGACCAGCAAAGTCAATGGGGGAAGCCAGATTCACTTAACAACCGTGTTACTAACTTAACAACTGCAGTGATTCACTTAACAGCTGTGGCAAGGAAAGTCATAAAATGGGGCAAAGTTCACTTTGCAAATGTCTCACTTAGCAACAGAAATTTTGGGCTCAATTGGGGTGGTAAGTCGGGACACTGCAACCGTCATAAATATGAGTCGGTTGCCAAGCCCACTGAATTTCGATCACAAGACCATGGGGATGCTGCAACGGTCATAAGCAAGGGTCTTCAAACTTGGCCCTTTTGTGACTTGTGACTTCAACTCCCAGAATTCCTCAGGTAGGCACGCTGGCTGAGGAATTCTGGGAGTTGAAGTCCACAAGTCATAAAAGGGCCAAATTTGAAGACCCCGGCTATAGAATATATAAGGCAGGTATTGAGTATTCTGAGGAAATCTTGAAGGAATATTCTGGAAAAAAAGAGTAGATAGAGGCCTAGCTCAGATTTTTGTTGGCTGCTTTGTGGCTCCGCGGCTGGAATTATCACTAAATGTAGAACAAGGGTAAGATTTCTGCTTTTTTCCCCCTCATAAAGAATGTAATACAGGTATGTAGTCCTAAACCACGACTCTTCAAACTGGGCCCTTTTATGACTTGTAGACTTCAACTCCCAGAATTCCTCAGCCAGCGTGCCTGATGAGGAATTCTGGGAGTTGAAGTCCGCAAGTCTTAAATTGGCCAAGTTTGAAGATCCCCTGGTCATAAGTATGAAAAATGGTCATAAGTCTCTTTTTTTTTCAATGCCGCTGTCACTTTGAACGGTCACTAAATGAACTGTTGTAAGTCGAGGATTAGTCGTATATTAAACTGCCGCAACCCAGCAATTGTGATGCCCATTCCAGGGGCCTGGAATTCAGAGTCAATGGCCCAGGCGTAAACCCTGGTGTAGCCCAAAGGAACAGGACAAAAGCTGGTGTTGGGCCAGCGTGGGCCCATTGAAAGCAATCCGCAGCTGCAGAACACGGGTTTCGTTCCTCGACATTTTAATGGGGAGTGTGCAGCTCCCTACTTTTTGGCAGACTTCCATGTGCTTCTTGAGACCCAGGACCGTCTTCCGGGTGATCATGCCACAGGTCGGGCAAGCGACGTCTCCTTTCTCGTTGATTGTCCGCTGCCACTGCTCCTCAGGGCTTGCTGGAGAAGAGAAAAAGACAAGCCATGAATGCTGGTCAGGCTCAACAGTGAGGGGGTTCACTTTTGGTTTAATTCGAGAGCTCCATTTTGACTTTTCAGGACCAATCTGTAGTATAGTGTTGCTTTCGTTCTCGTTTGTTTCTATTTATTTATTTCCCTGCCTTTGTTATTTTAATAAGTAACTAAAGGCAGCTAACATACTTAATACTCTTTCCTCCTCCTATTTTCCCCATAACAACCCTGTGAGATGGGTTGGGTTCAGAGAGTGTGTGACTGGCCCAAGGCGGGACTAGAACTCACCGTCTCCTGGTGACTGGCCCAAAGTCACCCAGCCAGCTTTCATGCCTAAAGCGGGACTAGAACTCACTGTCTCCAGTGATTGGCCCAAAGTCACCCAGCCAGCTTTCATGCTTAAGGCGGGACTAGAACTCACCGTCTCCTGGTGATTGGCCCAAAGTCACCCAGCCACCTTTCATGCCTAAGGCGGGACTAGAACTCATTGTCTCCTGGTGACCAAGGAAGTGCTACAATGGTCATGTGTAAAAACCAGTTATAAGTCATTTTTTTCAGTGCCATTATAACTTTGAACAATCACTATATGACTTGTTATAAATCGAGGACTAGCTGAAGTTCTTATTTACGGTAACTTAAAATAACAGAATTGGAAGGGACCTTCTAGGTCAGTGATGGCGAACCTTTTAGAGACTGAGTGCCCAAACTGCAATCCCAAACCCACTTATGCATCGTCGGGTGCCGGGTGGGTGTGGCCCATTGGGTGGGTGTGGCCCATTGGGTGGGCATGGCTGCGGTGGTAACGGCAGACTGGGTGGGACTAAAAAGTTCAATCAATCAATTCCAACTTTGCAAGATCTTTTTTTTTTCCCACGAGAAGTTGAAATTGACTCATTGATTGAACCTTTTTTTTTTGCACATGGCGGCGGAGGCCTAAAGTGAAAAGGTTTTATAAAACCCAGCTGAAGGCCTAGGACTGGGGCGATGGTGCACGTGCCCACGGAGAGGGCTCTGAGTCCCGCCTCTGGCACCCGTGCCATACATTCGCCACCACTGTTGTAGGTCATCTAGTCCAACCCCCTGCTCAAAAAGGACACCCTAGACCATTTCTCACAAATTTATTTATTTATTTATTTATTTATAATTTGATTTGTATCCCGCCCTTCTCCTCACCGGACTCAGGGCGGCTAACAGCCTTATAAAACAACATTACAACAAATATCAATATTAAAACCAGATTTAAAAGAAAATATTTGTAAAGGCCTAGTCGTTAAAATTACCCTTAAAATTACCCTTAAAAACCCCACTAAAATTCCCTAGGCCAATCCCGCTTGTTGGAAAAGCCATGTCTTTAGGGCGCGGCGGAAGGAGGGGAGATCCGGGATNACCCGGATCTCTGGGGGTAGTTCGTTCCAGAGGGTGGGGGCTCCCACCGAGAAGGCCCTCCCCCTGGGGGTCGCCAGCCGGCACTGTCTGGCTGACGGCACCCTGAGGAGACCCACTCTGTGGGAGCGTACCGGCCGATGGGAGGTAACCTGCGGCAGACTGGTTACCTCCCATGACTGTCCAGTCTTCTTAAAAACCTCTAATGATGAAGCACCCTCAACTTCTGGAGGCCAGCTGTTCCACTGGTTAACTGTCCTCACTATTAGGAAGTTTCTCCTCAGGGGTCTTCAAACTTGGCTCTTTTATGACTTGTGGACTTCAATTCCCAGAATTCCTCAGCCAGGCACGCTGGCTGAGGAATTCTGGGAGTTGAAGTCCACAAGTCATAAAAGGGCCAAGTTTGAAGACCCCTGTTTCTCCTTACTTCTAGGTTAACTTAGCTAATAACCAAATTGTCTGGCTGGATTAGAAGTCACTTAAGCATCTGAAAATCAAAACAATCATTCCTGTAACACAGGGGCCTTCAAACTCGGCCCTTCTATGACTCGTGGACCAACTCCCAGAATTCCTCAGTTAGCATGCCTAGCTGAGGAATTCTGGGAGTTGAAGTCCACGAGTCATAAAAGGGCCGAGTCTGAAGACCCCTGCTGTAACACAACCCCTACAAAGGAAAGAAAACCCTTGACATAATTCTGCTTTAAATCACAACATTCTTGAAAAACACAATAATCAATGGCAGGCCAGCAGTTACAGAAATTATGAAGTAGCAACACTAAATATGGGGTTGGCTTAACTCCCATCCATGGATCAATGTAGGCTTGCGGAGTTATTCATGACATCAATTTCAGATACAAAATCTGGGAAAATGAATTGGCTAGCTAGGAGAAGTTGCTGATGTATTTATTTGGAAAATCCAGCTGTTTTCAGTTCAGTAAGAGATTTTCCAGAGAAATATATTTTGGGCTGATCCCAGAGAAACATATTTTGACTTTTAAAGGTCTACAGATTATTTGCCAAAATTTCAAAAGGCAGGAAGGGGGGAATCTGAGGGCCAACGAACCGAGGAACTTTACAGTTTTCCAAGGCAGGAAAAGAAAAATAACCCAAGTTTTCAGTGTGCAGACAAAATTCATAGTAAAGGATATATCCACATGGATGTCAGGTTTAATTGCTTCTACCCATTTGGTGCCTATTGAAAAGCAGATAGCAATCTTGACAGGCTGTTTGGGAGTAATTTTGCTGTTGTTATATTTTGACATTTTTACGGGGTTTATCTTAGGTGAAAAGGTGAACCGGGATTCAATTAAGGAGAAGTCGAGCAGTTATCAAATTTTGATACAGCTAATTCAACCAAGCCCAAAATTTGTGTTGCTAAGCAAGACAGTTGTTAAATAAATTCTGCCCCATTTTACAACCTTTCATGCCATAGTTGTTAAGAGAGTCAATGTAGTTGTTAAGATATTAGCACGGTTGTTAAGTGAATCTGGGTTCCCCATCAAATTTGCCTGTCAGGAGGCCGTAAAAGACACTTAACCACCATCCTGGAGGGTAAGACATACAAATGACGGTTGCTGGAATTGGGTATGTCTAGTTTAATGAAGAGAAGGACGAGGGGGGACAGGATAGCAGTCTTCCAGTATCTCAGGGGCTGCCCAAAGAAGAGGGAGTCAAGCTATTCTTCAAAGCGCCTGAAAGCAGGACAAGAAGCAACGGATGGAAACTAATCAAGGAGAGAAGCAACCTAGAACTAAGGAGAAACTTCCTGACAGTTAGAACAATTAACCAGTGGAACCACCTGCCTCAAGAAGCGGTGAATGCTCCAACACTGGAAGTTTTTAAGAAGAGACTGGACAGCCATTTGTCTGAAAGGGTATAGGGTTTCCTGCCTGAGCTGGACTAGATGACCTCCAAGGTCCCTCCCAACTTTTTATTACTACTACTACTATTATTATTATTATTATTATTATTATTATTATTATTATTATTATTATTATTATTGGCAAAGCTCACTTAACATGTCTCACTTAGCAACCGAATTTTGTGGTCATAAGTCAAGGACTTTAAGAAGAGATTGGACGGCCATTTGTCTGAAATGGTATAGGGCTTCCTGCCTGAGCAGGGGGTTGGACTAGATGACCTCTAAGATCCCTTCCAACATCATCATCATCATCATCATCATCATCATCATCATCATCATTATTATTATTATTATTATTATTATTATTAGCCAGTCGACAAGCGTCTGAATGTTGTTCACTTAATTGTGGGGAATGCTACCACAGTCATGTAACAAATGATCATAAGTCACTTTTTTCAATGCCGTTGTAACTTTGAATGGTCACTAAACAAATGGTTCTTAAGTCGAGGAATACTTGTAATTGCACAGTGCTGTTAAAATCAGGTATCTTTATAAAGGTTTGGGGAGAGAGGACTGGGTATCCCCAAATGCTGCCCATTTGACAGTACAATTCTATGATTTGGGGATTAACCTGGTTAGGAACCAAGGTTAAAGTGCTCACGGGCCATAAAAGCCACTGGGGGGGAAATCAAATAGTTTACAAGCTACCATCAACCTAACGCAATGTTTCTGAAACTTGGCTACTTTTAAGATTTGTGGACTTCAACTCCCAGAATTCCCCAGCCAGCATGGCTGGCTGGGGAATTCTGGGAGTTGAAGTCCACAAATCTTAAAGTGCTCAAGCTTCAAAAACGCCAACCAGCAAAATAAGGGAATTGCTACTAACAGAGCATCCTGGTCAATCTTACCTGCAGCTGAATGAGCTATTGATACGGTGGTGGTTTCTTTTTTCACACTGGATCCTGTCAGCTTTTTCTTACGATCTTCGGTATTACCGCTGAGGAGGGAAGCTTCCAACTTCTTTGCGCGGTGTGCTTTAGCCTTGTCTTCTGCTTTCGCCAGCCCTGTTGAAAAGCAGAAATTAATTCTGGAAGGGGTGAGCGTTGGGCAGTTTCTGGCTGCGGGTTGGAATGAGGCGCTCTCTGAGCAGGGTGGTTTTCTTGCAGACATTTCATGACCCAAACTAGGTAACATCATCAGTGCTAGAAGGGAGTGTGGGATGTGGAGAGGAGGAGGAGGAGGAGGAGGAGGAGGAGGAGGAAGGCCAATGATTGTGGCTTCCTTTGTGCTCTCTTAGCTTGGTGGTTTTCTTGCAGTTCAAACTAGGTGACTTCATCAGTGTTGATGATGTTACCTAGTTTGGTCATGAAACGTCTGCAAGAAAACAAGCTAGCTCAGAGAACACCAAGGACCCCCCCCCCCCAGTCTCGCTTAGAAGAACCAGGTATAATCTCCTAGGAAGGTCACACATGGCTGCACGCTGATCTCTAGATCTCTCTGAAAGAAAAAAGGGCCTAATCCAGTGGTGGCGAACCTATGGCACGGGTGCCAGAGGCGGCACTCAGAGCCCTCTCTGTGGGCACGCACGCTGTCGCCCCAGTCCTAGGTTTTCAGCTGGGTTTTATAAAACCTTTTTGCTTTAGGCCTCTGCCGCTGTGTGCAAAAAAACCAAAAGGTTCAATCAGTCAATTTCAACTTCTCGCGGAAAAAAAAAGATCTTGCAAAGTTGGAATTGATTGATTGAACTTTTTAGTCCCACCCAGTCTGCCGTTACCACCACAGCCACGCCCACCCAGTGGGCCACGCCCACCCAGTGGGCCACACCCACCCGGCACTCGATGATGCATAAGTGGGTTTTGGGTTGCAGTTTGGGCACTCAGTCTCTAAAAGGTTCGCCATCACTGGCCTAATCCATTCCATTTTTCTTAAAATTTAAACCAAATTTAAACAGAACGTGTCTGCTGCAAAGCAAAAGCCCAGCATTCAGAAACTCTTTGAGTCCCTGGTCCAATATCAGCCCCATAAGATGTTTTCCAGTGGGGCTCAACCAGTGGCATCTTTGCTTTTGGTTTCCCAGCCTGGCTGATAGCAATGGGGATCTCCTGGTGGTCTCCTTTCCAGATATTAACCAGGGCCAACTGTACCTAGCTTTTGGAGACTCGTCATAAGCTGAGGACTATCTGTAGAGGTCTGTAATAACCAGCACTTTGATCTGCACCAAAGGGCACCAAACATTTGAGCACACTGGAAGATTCTGCACCAGCTGTTACTTCCAGATAGTCTTCAAGGGCAGTCCCATGCACTGCGCACTGCAGTTGTCCAGCTGGGGGAAGTGACCGAGATATGAGGGACCGTGAGGAAGTCCGCCCAGCTCAAGAAAGGGCGCAATGCCAAAGTCAGAAATGGAGAAGGAGAGAGAGAGAAGTAGCAGATGCTGAAAAACTTTCTACCAGAGACATGCAACAAACCGCCAACAGCCCCCAAACGAGATAGGTTTCTAGTCCACATGAACCAAAGATACAAAGAATTTTGTGCCAGAAAAATGGATGAAGAGGGACCCACCCCCTCGCCTTTGCAGATAAAAGAGTTCAAACATTCCCGTGTTATTGAGTTATTATTTAGGATTATTGGTGAGGGAGGAAAAAGAGAGACACCTTTTGTTTTTACCTTTTAATCCAAACGTTCCTGAGATGGATGGCTGTTCTCCAGTGAACTTTTTAGGCGTTTTCTGTTTCCTTCCTAACTCAAAAAGGAGAAAACAGAAATAAAACTTTGGTCAAACCCCTGGGTGTTGAGTCACTTTTCTGCAATTAGCACATGGTTTTGCATAATTTATTCCTCAACTGATGGCCTTGAAAAGAGAGAACAAAATAACCAGCATTAAAGCTAATTATTAGATTCAATAAATCCAGTTTGACTTCTGACTTTTATCATGCCCTCTCCGTTCTCTATTTTTATTGTTTTTTTGTGGTTCTACTCTTTTTATAGTGACCAATTCCCTGTGTGTCTGATCACACTTGGCCAAATAATTCTAATTCTAATTCTAATAATTCTAATTCTAATGATTCTGATTCTGATTTTAATTCTAATAATTCTAATTCTAATTCTAATAATTCTAATTCTGATTCTGATTCTGATTCTAATTCAAATAATTCTAATTCTAATAATTCTAATTCTGATTCTGATTCTGATTCTAATTCTAATAATTCTAATTCTAATTCTAATAATTCTGATTCTGATTCTAATTCTGATTCTGATTCTAATTCTAATAATTCTAATTCTAATTCTAATAATTCTAATTCTAATAATTCTAATTCTGATTCTAATTCTAATAATTCTAATTCTAATAATTGTGATTCTGATTCTAATTCTGATTCTAATTCTAATAATTCTAATTCTAATTCTAATAATTCTAATTCTAATAATTCTAATTCTAATAATTCTAATTCTAATTTGTTTTTTGGGCTATTCAAGTCTTTGGCTCACATTTGAGTAGAAATTCGGCAATTCAATAAATCAATTAATAAAATGGGGTGCACAATCACTACCCTCACCCCCAGCCCAGAAATCTCTCCTTAGCCTTCTTGAGCTTCTGAGGTTTCGCTAGTTACTATCCATACAGGTTCCAAATTTGTCTTCCTTAACATAAGGACTAGAATCTTGGGTTTAGAAAATAACAACACAAAAGAGAATGCATCATCTTTCCACAATGTTTGGAGCTGAGACTTCCAAATGCTGGTGACCCAGGCAGGATAATTTCAAGGATGCCCCGCCCCAAATAAGGAAGATACTGCAAAATCAACCAGCAGAGTTTACTTTTACAATAAAGGTATACAGGTAGTCCTCGGTTTATGACTACAATTAAAGCCCAAAATGACCGCTGTTAAGCAAATCAGTTGTTAAGTGTGTTTGGCCCCCATTTTACGGCCTTTTTTTCCCCCCTTGCTAAGTGAATCACTGCGGCTGTTAAATTAGTAACACGGTTGTTAACTGAATCTGGATTCCCCATTAGAAGGTCGCAAAAGGGGATCACATGACCCTGGGTAAGGGCAACCGTCATAAATACATGCCAGTTGCCAGAATTTTGATCACGTGACCCTGGGGATTTTTTTCTAATAAGTGTGAAAAATGGCTACAAGTCGCTTTTTTTCAGTGCCGTTGTAACGTTGAACGGTCACTAAATGAATTGTTGTAAATTGAGGATCACCTGTAATGGCTTTGGCTAAAGCAGGGGTAGGCAAATTTGGGTCTTTTAGGACTCGTGGACTTCAACTCCCAGAATTCCTGAGCCAGCCACACTGAGGGGAAAGGGAGAGGTTTCCAAGCTGAGCCATCCTGGCTCAGGAATTCTGGGAGTTGAAGTCCATGAGTCATAAAGCGGCCTAGGCCAGAGGTAGGCAACCTTGGCTCTTTTCTGACTCGTGGACTTCAACTCCCAGAATTCCTGAGCCAGCCACGCTGAGGGAAAAGGGAGAGGTTTCCAAGCTGAGCCATGAGCTCAGGAATTCTGGGAGTTGAAGTCCACGAGTCACGAAGGGGCCATAGTTCCCCCATGCTGGCTCAGGAATTCTGGGAGTTGAAGTCCACGAGTCAGAAAAGAGCCAAGGTTGTCTACCCTTGGGTTAAAGGTAGGCAGTTCTGCTGATGATTGGTCAGTTTAGAAATCAGATCGTTCCATGCCACAACACAAGCGACCCCACACCACTTGTCCTTCTAATTTTAAACTCAGAGGAAAGGGGGTGCCTCTGCCCACCCCCCCCAAAAAAAGTTTGAGAAATGCTGCTCTAATCTTACTGTGCTTCATCCTTTCGGGGTCTTCCTCCTGCTTATAGGCCTGTCTGCTGGCCTGATGTTTAGAGCCACGGCTGCCCGGCGTCTGGCCCAGCGGAGTTGCAGCCCCTTCCCCGCCTCCAGCCGCAGCGGTCTGCAAAACCCGGATGCCTTTGCTCACGGCCGCATGCTCTCCGTTCTCGGGGTGCTGCAAGGCGACAGCCTTCTCCACCTTGGCTTGTTTGGGGTGAAGGGAGGGGGTCACGGTCCGTTCGGCAGCTCTAGGGCAAAAGGCAGGTTGAAGGAGAAGTCAAGGCCGGCAAGAGTCGGGTGCGAAAAACCAGGTGCAGTGATGCTGCTCTATTGCTAAAAGCCCATTCGCAGGAATCTTCTCCGCTAAGGTTAGATACGGGTCAATGGAATTCAAAAGATTTGGAGAAGGAGTGGCAGAAGCTGGGGCAGAGTCAAAAGAGGAACCAGCCTACAATCCCAATGTAGTCAAAAGCAGACTGCTCTTGACTACATTGGGATTGTAGGCTGGTTCCTCTTTTGACTCCGCCCCCAGCTTCTGCCACTCTTTCTCCTATAGCAGAGGTCGGCAACCATGGCTCCTTTACAACCTGTGGACCAATTCCCAGAATTCCTGATCCAGCCATGCTGGCTCAGGAATTCTGGGAGTGGAAGTCCACAAGTTGTAAAGGGCCCATCGTTGCCCAGCCCATAGAATAGAATAGAATAGAATAGAATAGAATAGAATAGACAGATTATAGAATAGATAGAATAGAATAGAATAGAATAGAATAGACAGATCATAGAATAGAATAGAATAGAATAGAATAGAATAGAATAGAATAGAGTAGAGTAGAGTAGAGTAGAGTAGAGTAGAGTAGAGTAGAGTAGAGTAGAACGGAATGGAATAGAATAGACAGATCATAGAATAGAATAGAATAGAATAGAATAGAATAGAATAGAATAGAATAGAATAGAATAGAATATAGAGTATATAGAGTAGAGTAGAGTAGAGTAGAGTAGAGTAGAGTAGAGTAGAGTAGAGTAGAGTAGAGTAGAGTAGAGTAGAGTAGAGTAGAATGGAATGGAATAGAATAGACAGATCATAGAATAGAATAGAATAGAATAGAATAGAATAGAATAGAATAGAATAGAATAGAATAGAATAGAATAGAACTGGAAGGGACCATGGAGGTCTTCTAGTCCAGCTCCCCGCTCAAGCAGGAGAACCTATACCATCTCAGACAGGTGACTGTCCAGTCTCTTGTCCTACAGAAACTCAGGTGAGGCTGAACTGCAGCACTTCCTTAATACTTAGCTAATGGAGACCAGGTGCATCAGTAGGGTGTGTGTGTGTGTGTAAAAAAACTCAAGATGGCAGCCGCAATAATGCAGCTGAATCTCAGATTCAGGTGAATCTGTTTTGTTCGGCTTCCTTTTGAGCCAAACTATCTTGTAAAAGTTATGGCTGGAACTATCAGGTGCAAAAAAAAAAACCAGATCCCCATGAAGGTTCAAATCAACTGATTTATTGCTAAAAGCCTACGCGCAGGAATCTTCTCAACTAAGGGTTAGCGCCTGCTAGGAGATAACTAGGGTCAATGGAATTCAAAGAGAGTTGGATTCAGTTTGCTTGTGGCTATGTAGAGATGCTAGACTGATACCTCTTTTGACTCCGCCCCCAGATTCTACCATGCCTTCTCCTACATCAAGGCTTGACTGCCGGTGATCATTCCAGATCCATGCGGTCAGGGGGAGGAGCTTCCCCTAGCCCAGGGGCAGGCAACCTTGGCTCTTTTATGACTCGTGGACTTCAACTCCCAGAATTCCTGAGCCAGCATAGCTGGCTCAGGAATTCTGGGAGTTGAAGTCCACGAGTCATAAAAGAGCCAAGGTTGCCTACCCCTGCCCTAGCCCCTCCTCTTGTTCCAGAGGCCCTGGCCCCTACCTTTTCTTCCCTGCCCCCTTGCTGGTTGCCTTCTGCATTTTGTTTTCTGCTGGGGGGGCGGCTGCCGGCAACGGTCTTTCCAAATGGTTCCAGAGACAATGTTTCTCCAGCTGGGTTTTTGATGTGAAGACAGCTTCACAGTACAGGCAGGGGAAGGTGCGTTTCTCAACAACGGCGCCCTAGAAGGAAGAGAGAAAAAGGGAAAGAAGGCAGTGGAAATAGAGCAAAAGAGGGGAAAAAACGCAATATATCTCTTGGCTTCTGCAAAGGGGTCAAAACGTGGCTGTGCAGCCTTGTGTGAGGAACACAGAGGCCCAGACCTCCGTGGGGCTGACCACGGCGAGCTCCCGCCTCTATTAATAACTGCTAACCCCCCTCCCCCATTTTGGAATTTGTGACTTTTTGAAATTTTACAAAATTATTTTTACAATTTCAAAAACGTTCTGATCTTAAGTTAATTCTGATTTTAATATAATTTTATGGATTCTATTGAATACCACCCACAGCCCCTCTCTGAGAGAAATGGGCGGCTAAGAAAATATGAAATATAAATAAAATAAAAAAACATAAACAAAATAATAAAATACATGTAAAATAAAGTGAAATAAAATAAAATAATAATAAAATAAAATATAATAAAAAATAAAATAAAATAAAATAAAATAAAATAAAATAAAATAATAAAATAAATAAAATAAAATAACATAACATAAAATAATAAAATAATAAAATAAAATAATAAAATAAAATATAATAAAAAATAAAATAATAAAATAAAATAAAATAATAAAATAAATAACAACATAAAATAAAAAAATAAAATAATAAAATAAAATAAAATAAATAAAATAAAATAACATAACATAAAAAAATAATAAAATAAAATAAAATAAAATAACAAAATAACGTAAAATAAAAAATAATAAAATAACATAAAATAATATAATAAAATAAAATAAAATATAATAAAAAATAAAATAATAAAATAAAATAAAATAAAATAATAAAATAAAAGAAATAAAATAATAAAATAAAATAATACAATACAATACAACAAATACAATAAAATAATAATAAAATAAAATAAAATAAAAAATATCCATCTTTTAGATTGGGTTAATTCTCTTAACCTGGGTAACCTCAGGTGGACTTCAAGTCCCAGAATTCTCTTCTGCTGTCACAACTGCTGCTGCTGAGAATTCTGGGACTTGAAGTTTCCATATGTAGAGGGCTGCCAGGTTGCGGGAGGAAGCTGTTCTAGACAAAACACCGGTTCTGCTGTCCAATTTTGATAATCCAATTTGGCTAACAGCATGAATTTTACTAAGCTTAGTCTGCAAGCCCTTGCATAAAAATAAATCAGTTTTGAGACATCCATAGCATTCTACCTTACTTGAGGATGAGTTCATATAACACACTTAAACAGATGAGTTAAAAACCTAGTGGTAATGTTAAGATTAACTAGCAGGTCAAAGCCGCTGACCCTTCCTTTGGCCTACCTAGACCAGCATTTTTCAATCTTGGCAACTTTAAGCTTCGTGGACTTCAACTCCCAGAATTCCCTAGTCAGCAATGTTGGCTAAGGAACTCTGGGAACTGAAGCCCAAGCAAAACCCTTTCTAGACCCATGTTTCTCAACCTTGGCCACTTGAAGACGGATGGACTTCAACTCCCAGAATTCCCCAGCCATCAGAGCTGGCTGGGGAATTCTGGGAGTTAGTCCACCCATCTTCAGATTGCCCTGGTTTGAGAAAAGGTTGTAAAAATTGGGTGTCTCACCAAGAACCGCTTTGCTCAGCAACAGAAAATCCAATCCCAATTGTGGTCGTAAATCAAGGACTACCTGTACACATCCACAGAGTTGCAACGAAGGTGGTCCCCAAACTAGGAGAGCAGGTCTGATTTTTCTTACCCCCTGGCACCGCTGGAAGTGGTATTTCAAGCCATAGATGCTTGGGAACTCCAGCCAGCAGCCCGAATTAGGACACTTCACCCTGGAGTGAGCCTTAAATTCATCCTTCCATTGATTCATCAGAGGCAGCTGAGAGGAGAAAGTCCAGAAAATGAGGGAAAAAAAGAGAGAGAAAAAAGGAATTTAAAAAAATCAAGAAAAGAGGGCCAGAAAGACTAAAAAATAGCGCAGCTGCCTTCCTCAGCTTGATCTCCAGCTAACCCAAGGCTTTCCACTGAGCCATGAAGGGTAAATATTTTCGTTCCAGGGGACAGAAGGAGCCAACTCAAGAACAGAGACTCATGCAGAGATAAATTACACAAACTAAAATCTTGGAGGAAAGAGAATGACTAAAACTTCACCCTAGCTCAGGGGTAGGCAACCTTGGCTCTTTTATGACTGGTGGACTTCAACTCCCAGAATTCCTGAGCCAGCATGGGGGAAACTTTGGCCCCTTCATGACTCGTAGACTTCAACTCCCAGAATTCCTGAGCCAGCATGGCTCAGCTTGGAAACCTCCCCCTTTCCCCTCAGCATGGCTGGCTCAGGAATTCTGGGAGTTGAAGTCCACGAGTCATAAAAGAGCCAAGGTTGCCTACCCCTGCCCTAGCTCAATCTTCATAACTTTAAGATGTTCCACAGCTGGGCAAATTCTGGGAGTTGTAGTCTACATATGCTAGTGGGGGAATTCTGGGCTTGAAAGGCAAAGATTCCTGCTCTGGGGAACAGGAGGAGGCAACCCAAGAACAGAGACTCATGCAGGGATAATTACACAAACTCAAATCTTGCAAGAAGCAGAATAACTAAAACTTCACCCTGGCCTAGCTCCATCTTTGCAACTTTAAGGTGCACAGACTTCAACTCCAGAAGCAGTGAATGCTCCAACACTGGAAGTTTTTAAAAAGGGACTGGACAGCCATTTGTCCGAAATGGTGTAGGGTTTCCTGCCTGAGTAGGGGGTTGGACTAGATGACCTCCAAGGTCCCTTCCAACTTTATTATTATTATTATTATTATTATTATTATTATTATTATTATTATTATTATTATTACTATTATTATTATTATTCTGCAGGTGGGTAAATTCTAGGACAGTGATGGCGAACCTTTTAGAGACTGAGTGCCCAAACTGCAACCCAAAACCCACTTATGCATCGTCGGGTGCCGGGTGGGTGTGGCCCATTGGCTGGGTGTGGCCCATTGGGTGGGTGTGGCCCATTGGGTGGGCGTGGCTGCGGTGGTAACGGCAGACTGGGTGGGACTAAAAAGTTCAATCAATCAATTCCAACTTTGCAAGTTCTTTTTTTTTCCCGCGAGAAGTTGAAATTGACTGATTGATTGAATCTTTTTTTTTTTTGCACATGGCAACGGAGGCCTAAAGCGAAAAGGTTTTATAAAACCCAGCTGAAGGCCTAGGACTGGGGTGACGGCACGTGTGCCCACAGAGAGGGCTCTGAGTGCCGCCTCTGGCACCCGTGCCATAGGTTCGCCACCACTGTTTTAGGAATTGGAAGTTCACACATGCTAGAAGGGAATTCTGGGAGTTGAAGTCTACCTGTGCTGGTGAGGGAATGTGGGGAGTTCCATACAAGTCCGTACAGATTGGAGGGGTATTCCTGGGAACTAAAGCCCTAAAGTTTGCCAAGGTTGAGAAACATTGCCCGTGAGAAATTAGGTGAGTGTGAGAATAAGCGAGACGAAAAGAAGTCTTCAAAGAAGAATTTTGAAACAGCAATTAGATACAGAAAGTCATGTTTGAACCCAGCAACCTGATGTGAGATGGAAGGCTGGTGGAATGAGGGGGGGGCAAAAGATAAAGGAAAGATAAAGGAAAAGCTATTGGAGGACACAACTACCTGTGTACACAACTATCCACTATAATAATAATAATAATAATAATAATAATAATAATAATAATAATAATAATAATAATAATGGCTGTCCAGTCTCTTCTTAAAAACTTCCAGTGTTGGCGCATTCACAGCTTCTGGAGGCAGGTTGTTCCACTGGTTAATTGTCCTCACTGTCAGGAAGTTTCTCCTTAGTTCTAGGTTGCTTCTCTCCTTGATTAGTTTCCATCCGTTGCTTCTTGTCCTGCCTTCAGGCGCTTTGGAGAATAGCTTGACTCCCTCTTCTTTGGGGCAGCCCCTGAGATATTGGAAGACTGCTATCATGTCCCCCCTCGTCCTTCTCTTCATTAAACTAGACAGACCCAATTCCAGCAACTGTTCTGTCTTCCCCAAATTCCATTCCCTACCTGGCTATCTGGCAATGGAACAATATGAGCAAGTGTGTCTGTGGGTAACGTTTAAGCAATTGTGGAGTCCTTGATGTTCTCTGGGCTTGGTTGTTTTCTTGCAGACATTTGATGACCCAAATAGGTGACAACATCAGTGCTAGAGCGTAGTGAGATTTGGGGAGTGGAGGAGGAGGAGGAGGAGGAGGAGGAGGACGACGACGACGACGACGACGACTGTGGGGTCCTTGGTGCTCTCTGAGCTTCGTTCTTTTCTTGCAGACATTTCATTACCCGACTAGGTAATTTCATCAGTGTTAGAAGGGAATGGGGTTGGCAGATGTTTCATTATCCAACTAGGTAACATCATCACTAGGTAACAGAGTTCCAATATCTCAGGGGCTGCCCCAAAGAAGAGGGAGTCAAGCTATTCTCCAAAGCACCTGAAGGCAGGACAAGAAGCAACGGATGGAAATGAATCAAGGAGAGAAGCAGCCTGGAACTAAGGAGAAACTTCCTGGCAGTGAGAACAATTAACCAGTGGAACAACCTGCCTCCAGAAGCAGTGAATGCTCCAAACACTGGAAGTTTTTAAGAAGAGACTAGACAGCCATTTGTCCGAAATGGTATAGGGTTTCCTGCCTGAGCAGGGGGTTGGACTCGATGACCTCCAAGGTCCCTTCCAACTTTACTATTATTATTTTTTTTCACATATTTGAATCCCACCACTGAGACGATGCTACCTAGTTGGGTCATGAAACATCTGGGGAAAAAAAACCCAACCAAGTTCAAGAGCACCAAGGGCCCACAGTCAATCTTGAGCTACGAATATTCTATTGGCTTAAGCAATCATTAATAAAGTTTTAATAGGTGGGAGTTCCTCTGAGCATTTAATTATTGCTTAAGATCCTGAGGTTCAATGTTGCTACAAGATGCGACGCAATGTTTCCTCTCCAGGACAGTGTTTCTCAACCATGATGACCCAAAAAGGTGCGGACTTCAACTCCCAGAATTCCTCAGCCTGCTTGGCTGACTGAGGAATTGTGGGAGTTGAAGTCCGCACCTTTTCAGGTTGTCAAGGTTGAGAAACAGTCCTCTAGAATTCTCTTCACCGGGAATGAGCGATAGATCCATGGCAGAAGCAGGAAAAAAAATTGCTTTTTCCACCAGGGAGCAAATAAACGAAAGTGGGTTAAACAGAAGATTTTTTTTTTTTTTATCCAACGGCTACAGGCTTTACCGTAAGCAATCCAAGGGCTCATCGTAATCCATGAAATTAATCATCACACATGAATCTAAATAGCGTGTTTCCTCTGCTGCGACTTAAAAACAGCTGGACGTCCTCAGCAGTGGTGCACTACAAGTTCCATCATCCTCATCCTGCCTAGGGCAAATGGGAATTGGAATCCAACATATGTGGAACATGACAGATTGGGCAAGTGGGACTGGGTACTGCTTAAGTATATGTGTTTTTCTATTTTCTTCTGAACATTGGATGCTGCTGCGGTCAATCTTTTTTTTCCTTCCTTCCTTCTTTCCTTCCTTCCTTCCTTCCTTCGTTCCTTCCTTCCTTCCTTCGTTCCTTCCTTCCTTCTTTCCTTCCTTCCTTCCTTCCTTCCCTCCCTCCCTCCCTCCTTCCTTCCTTCCCTTCCTCACTCCCTTCCTCCTTCCTTTCTTTCCATTTTTATCCCACATTTATTATTTCATAAGTAACTCAAGGCAGCGAACATACCTAATACTCTATTCTTCTCCTATTTTCCACGCAAAACAATCCTGAGAGGTGAGCTGGGTTGAGAGAAAGACTGGCCCAAAGTCACCAGCCAGCTTTCACGCCTAAGGCAAGACTAGAATTCGCCGTCTTTGGGGGATTGGCCCAAAATCACCTAGCAGGCTTGTGTGCCTAAGGCGAGATTAGAACTCACCGCCTGGAGGTTTACAAGGAAAAACTGGACAACCATTTAACCCGGGTGGTATAAAGACCCCTGCTTTAAGCAGGGGGTTGGACTAGAAGACCTCTGGGTTCCCTTTCAGCCCTATGACTCTATGTTCTAACAAATTTAAACTCCCCGTCTCCTGAGCCATCCTACGCGAAAAGGAATGCTCAGCCATTCAAGACCGTTCTTTTTCTCCCGTTGCCGAGGAAGACAGAAAATACAATTAAAATCTTACGGGAATATTTCTCAAGGCCTGGTTTTCCGTCTTGGGCCTTCCTTTCCGTTTGCTTTCTGTTTTGTCGTGCATTGCATTTCCTGCCAAGAAAGGGAGAAGAAAAAAAATGTTGAAATCAACATCAGCGATCAATGATGTATAAGTTTTCATGTGAGAATGTAATCCGCATCGTGGCAAGACGTGGTTGGGGAACGCAACGTTCTCTTGAGGTTCCACAAGAGGTTTATTGAGGATGACAATTACGATGACACCCACTCAGTTGTGTTGACCCTCGCTGATTCTATGGCCCAGGACTCTCCTATCTTCTGATCTTGCGCTACAGGTCATCCTCGGCTTACAACAGTGACCGAAGTTATATTCGAGTCAGTTGCCAAGCGTCTGAATTTTGACCACGTGACCACGGAGGATGTTGCAACGGTAATAAATGTGAAAAAAGGCCGTAATTTTTTCCAATGCCATTGTAACTTCAGTCAATAAGTGAACTGTTGTAAGTTGAGGACTATCTGTATTTAATTCTGAGGGGTCCTTGGTACTCTCTGAGCTTAGTTGTTTTCTTGCAGACATTTCACTACCAAACTAGGTAACATCATCAAGGTTAGAATGGAAGGAGAGCAAACGGCAATCCTTTCCGACACTGATGATATTACCTAGTTTAGGTAATGAAGGATCTGCAAAAAAAAAATCCAAGCTCAGAGAGCATCAAGGACCCGTCATTTCAACCCTGAGCTGCAAATATTCTCCTTATTAATATTCAATTCTAAAAATGTTGACACAACGCATCCTTTACTGCAGACTGTGAGCGCTTTGCCAGAGAAGAGACAACGTTACCTACATTTGCACAATACTCTTAACCCGGTTTCTCAATTGACTCTTTTTCCAAAGCTGCACATTGAGCAATAAATTAGCCGGTCCAGTTTTGCACAAAAAGTTAAGCCCTCAAAAAAAAAAAAAAATCAAATAGAAATACATCTGGTACGATCTGACCTAAGGCGACACTGTTTGAACACAGCCATCGTTTTAAAGACTGAAAGATCAAAATAAAATAATTAAGAAAAAAACCCTGTATCTAGCTTCATGCCACCCAAAGACAAGCAGTAAAATTATTTTAGGGGGAACAAAAACATGGATGCCAACTAATCAAAGAGAGAAGCAACCTGGAATTAACGTTAGAATGCAGTATTGCAGGCTGACTCTGCCCACTGCCAGCAGTACGATCCTGACCGGCTCAAGGTTGACTATCCTTCTGAGGCCAGTAAAACGAGGACCCGGATTGTTGGGGGCAAATAGGCTGACTCTGTAAACCGCCCAAAGAGGGCTGTAAAGCATTGTGAAGCGGTATATAAGTCTAAGTCAGTGGTTCTCAACCTGTGGGTCGGGACCCCATTTGGGGTCGATCGACCATTTCACGGGGGTCGCCAAGCAAGGCTGTCCGCCATTTTTTTTGTCCGCCATTTTTTCCCCCCTTTTCCGGCGGGTGCCTTACCTCCCTTGGGCTGGGCCAGCTGGTGGTCGGCCTGCTCCGTCTCTGCCACTTGCCAGCTACGCCTCGGCCGGCGCAGGGGGCGAAACCACGCATGCGCGGCGCTCCCGGGCAGGGAAAATCCTCGACTTACGACCGGTTTAGTCCTCGACTTACGACTGGTTTAGTCCTCGACTTACGACCGGTTTAGTCCTCGACTTACGACTGGTTTAGTCCTCGACTTACGACCGGTTGGGGTTGCGGCATTAAAAAGGTTGAGAACCACTGGTCTAAGTGCTATTGCTATTGGCTGCCTCAGCAACCGGTATTCTTATTGTTGGGCGCCCTACCTGAAATCTTTGAGACGGTTTCCATAGAATTTTCCGGGCAAATGGTGGACTTACTGAGTTCTGTTCCGCTTGCAGAAAAATTGGCAAAAATTTTATGGGGGTTGCAAATGCCTATCCCTGGATTCAAAAGTTGACCTGCCTTGACCCCACTTGGAAGACTTAATGCCTACCCAGGTTAGACTGTTCGTAGGCTGTATGAACCTTCAGGTCTGCCTTGCTGCTTTCTCTCTCCGTGTTGGTCCTGCTGGATCCTGCGAGTTTCTTTCCAACTCTGTAGGTATAGGGGTCTGCCATTGCTGGAAGAAAGAAGAAAGGGTATCATCTCAAAGAATCTGGACATTCAGACAAGGGATGGGGGGTTGGTTTAACCTTCTGGGATGGAGGTCAAAGAGTTGGACCTTAACCCATTGCTGCTTCTTCAGAACTTCATTAACAGCCCTGCTGGATCAATCTTAGACCAGAATCAGGTCTCTTGTAATGACCCAGCAGTTTTTGAGCAACTTCTAAGCCAGGGGTGAAGATACAGGTCTCCCAATTTGCTCCTCTAAAGTGGCATCCACCAGACCAGGGGTAGGCAACCTTGGCTCTTTTATGACTTGTGGACTTCAACTCCCAGAATTCCTGAGCCAGCCATGCTGAGGGGAAAGGGAGAGGTTTCCAAGCTGAGCCATGCTGGCTCAGGAATTCTGGGAGTTGAAGTCCACGAGTCATGAGGGGGTCATAGTTCCCTATGCTGGCTCAGGAATTCTGGGAGTTGAAGTCCACGAGTCATAAAAGAGTCAAGGTTGCCTACCCCTGATCTAGGCCAGGGATGGGGAACCTTGGCTCTTTTATGACTCGTGGACTTCAACTCCCAGAATTCCTGAGCCAGCCACGCTGAGGGGAAAGGGAGAGGTTTCCAAGCTGAGCCATGCTGGCTCAGGAATTCTGGGAGCTGAAGTCCACAAGTCATAAAAGAGCCAAGGTTGCCTACCCCTGGCATAGGGTTTCCTGCCTGAGCAGGGGATTGGACTAGATGACCTGTAAGGTCCCTTCCAACTTTATTATTATTATATTACATTAAGTCTTGATAGGCTGGTCACCAGTAATGCATCCCTTTGAAGGAGGGTTTCTCAAGCTTAGCCACTTTAAGATGTGTGAACTTCAACTCCCAGAATTCCCGAGCCAGCACGCCTGGCTGGGGAATTCTGGGAGCTGAAGTCCAGCCATGAAAGTGGCAAAGCCTAAGGGAGGAGTCTTCAAACTTGGCCCTTTTATGACTTGTGGACTTCAACTCCCAGAATTCCTCAGCCAGCGGGCCCACCAAATGGTCTCCCTGTAAATCAAAGACCAGCCATGTTAATTTCGGCAGAACCAACCTAGAACTGAGGAGAAATTTCCTGATAGTGAGAACAATTAAAATCAGTGGAACTGCTTTGCCTCCAGAAGTTGTGGGTCCTCCATCACTGGAGATTTTTAAGAAGATATTGGACCGCTATTTTTTCTGAAATGTTGTAGGGCAGGGGTCTTCAAACGTAGCCCTTTCATGACTTGTGGACTTCAACTCCCAGAATTCCTCAGCCAGCCCCCCGACCCCCCGGGACACTGCAACTGTCATAAATTCGAGTCAGTTGCCAAGGATCTGAATTCTGTTCACATGACCCTGGGGATACTGCAACGGCAATAAGTGTGAAAAAAGGCCGTAATTTTTTCCAATGCCGTTAAAATAAGTCAATAAGTTGTAAGTTGAGGACTATCTGTATTTAATTCTGAGGGGTCCTTGGTACTCTCTGAGCTTAGTTGTTTTCTTGCAGACGTTTCACTACCAAACTAGGTAACATCATCAGGGCTAGAACGGGAGGAGAGCAAACGCCAGTCCCTTCCAGCGCTGATGATGTTACCTAGTTTAGGTAATGAAAGATCTGCAAAAAAAAAAAAATATCCAAGCCCAGAAAGCATCAAGGACCTGTCATTTCAACCCCGAGCTGCAAATATTCTCCTTTATTAATATTCAATTCTAAATATGTTGACGCAACGCATCCTTTACTGCAGACTGTGAGCGGTTTGCCAGAGAAGAGACAACATTACCTACATTTGCACAATACTCTTAACCCGATTTCTGAATTGACTCCTTTTCCAAAGCTGCACACTGAGCAATAAATTAGCCGGTCCAGTTTTGTACAAAAAATGAAGCCCTCACAAAAAAAAAAAAAAAAAAAAAAGATCAAATAGAAATACATCTGGTACAATCTGACCTCAGGTGACACTGTTTGAACACAGCCATCGTTTTAAAGACTGAAAGATCAAAATAAAATAATTAAAAAAAAACCCTGTAATTAGGTTCATGCCACTCAAAGACAAGCAGTAAAATTATTTTAGGGGGGAACAAAAAAATGGATGCCAACTAATCAAGGAGAGAAGCAACCTGGAATTAAGGAGAAACTTCTTGACGGTGAGAACAATTAACCAGTGGAACAACCTGCCTCCAGAAGCGGTGAATGCGCCAACACTGGAAGTTTTTAAGAAGAGACTGGACAGCCATTTGTCTGAAATGGTATAGGCTTTCCTGCCTGAGCAGGGGGTTGGACTAGATGACCTCCAAGGTCCCTTCCAACTTTATTATTATTGTTGTTGTTGTTGTTATTGTTGTTATTATTGTTATTGTTATTATTAAATTTGTGCATCCAAACTATGCAAAAACTGCAGACTCCTTTCTCCTAGAGCTGATTCCTGGACCGGGCATAGAGATGGCAAACTAGAAGGACAAGAGAAAGGCCAGAATTATACCCATACTACAGACCTGGTAAGTTGAGGCAGATAACTCTTAGGAAATAGAAGATTATATTCAAATAGATAAAATATGTATTTTGGATATTATAGTTTGTTATGAAGTGAGATAAGGGAAATTTTGGTTACCCAAAGCCTGAAAATTATAAATATCAAAGGTTAAATTGGAATATTGATAAGAAACTAAAAACTGAGCAAAAATTAATAACAGGATATGGATTGTTTATGAAGACTGAATGTAATTAAGATATGTAGAAGCTAAAAAATTATTGATGAATGTAATAATGATGTTCTTATTGAGTTGATATAATTGGAAATGTACTAACCTGAATATGAGACAGTAAATGTTAAGGGAAAAAGAGAAGAAATAGTCGATGTTGTAACCTGAGATTTGCACTAAGATTTTGTTATAGAACTATTGTAACCCAGTCACCACGTTGCTTTTTAAATATTCAAATGTAAAACTGGAAAATTAATAAAATATTATTTTAAAAAAAAGTTTTAACAGAATACCAGGTAGCCCTCACCCTACAATAGTTCATTTAGTGACTGTTCAAAGTTACATCAGCACTGGAAAAAAGGGACTTACGGCCGTTTTTCACACTTACGACCGTTGCAGCACCACCCTGATCAGGTGATCAAAATTCAGATGCTTGGCAACTGGCATGTACTTATGACGGTTGCAGTGTGTTCCAGGGTCACGCGATCCCCTTTTGCGACCTTCTGACAAGCAAAATCAACGGAGGAAGCCAGTTTCACTTAACGACTGTGTTAGCAGCTTAACATCTGCAGTGATTCAATTAACAACTCTGGCAATCAAGGTCGTAAGCTCACTGAACAAATGTCTCACTTAGCAACAGAAATTTTGGGCTCCGTTGTGGTCGTACGTCGAGAACTACCTGTGAACAGAGTTGGAAGGGACCGACTCTACGAGTCAGCGGCCCAGCGTCCGGATTTTGATCCCGTGACCAGGGGGATGCTGCAATGTTCGTAAGTGTGAAAAACAGTCATAAGTCACTTTTTTCAGGGTTGTCGTATGGTCATTAAACGAACGGTTACAAGTCGAGGACTACCTGTAACGAGATTGTTCTAATAGAGAAAATGAGAGAAAAAGGAAGGAAGGAGAAACAGGGAGATGGAGGAGAGGGAGGAGAGGGAGGAAGGAAGGAAAGAAAGAAAGGAGGAAGGAAGGGAGGGAGGGAGAGAGGGAGGAATGAAGGAGTGCATTAGGGTTGAGAAGGGAAGGAAGGAAGGAAGGAAGGAAAGAAGGAAAAAGAAAGGAAAATGGGAAGGAAGAAAAATGGTAAGGAAGGAAGAAAAGGAGGAAGGAAGGGAGGGAGGGAGGGAGGGAGGGAGGAAGGAGTGGATTAGGGTTGAGAAGGAAGGAAGGAACGGAGGGAGGGAGGGAGGAGAGAAGGAGGGAGGAGTGGATTAGGGTTGAGAAGGAAGGAAGGAAGGGAGGAATGGATTAGGGTTGGGAAGGAAGGAAGGAAGGAAGGAAGGAAGGAAGGAAGGAAGGAAGGAAGGAAGGAAGGAAGCCATCTTCAGCTTGAAAATAACATTCTGCCTTATAGGACACTGGCAGGATGGTCAAAAAAGTCAAGATGGCAGCCGTGATCTTGTGATCAAAGCCCTCCCTCTTTCCCACACAAATGGAGGGACTGTGATCATATGGTTGTGGCCACTATTTTGAGTTTTTTTTATCTCTCTCTTGTGGCCCAGGGCTGCCTTCCCGGGTGTAAAGTGTTACAACCAGACGCAGGACTGAGAACAAGGAACCATCATTGGAAAGCCTTGCCTCTCGGAGTTGTGGGTGTCCCTCACTGGAGTTTTTCAAGAAGAGACTGGACAACCAGTTGGCCAGGATGGTACAAGGTCTCTTTGCCTTGAGTAGGGGGTTGGACTAGATGACCTCCAAGGTCTCTTCCAGCCCTAGCATTCTATGACTCTAGATGGAATTCTACAAATTTGTGCATTTCCAGTTTTGCACCCAACTTGGAGAATTTTAGTGCGTAACGGCAGGAGCTTTTTGATTTTTGTACTTCATAAAAAAAATGGATTTTCTTTTTGATTTTGCACTTAAGTATAAAATAATGCATAATTGCCAGTGCTCCACTCCTACTTACAGTCTATTCCTGTTGCTACGCAGTCAATCTTTCTACGTTGCTTTAGTTTTGGCACATTTCATCTGGCTTTTTATTAACTTAGCAAATTGTTCAGTGCGGTCACCTTAACATGAAATGGTAACAGAGTTTAAATCAAGGGAGCTTCGGAAATGAAGCACACACTGGTTTCAGAGTAAATAACAGAATCTTAAGCGTTTTTCTTTAGCCTTAGTTTACATGCGTCCCATTCACACAAACTCCGAAAATCTGACTGCTTAGTTTTAACTCATTTTCTGGGCTTCACTGATCAAGTTGGTAACTGGTTGGTACAAACAATGATAAGCAAATTGGCTGGTTTCACAGAAGGGAGGGAGGGAGGAAGGGAGGGAAAAGAAGGGAGGGAGGGAAGAAGTGAAAAAAGAGAGGGAGGGACGAAAGGAAATGGAAGGGAGGAAGTAGAAGGGAGGGAGGGAGGGAAAAGAAGGGAGGGAGGAAGGGAAGAAGTAAAAAAACAGGGTGAGGGAGGAAAGGAAAAGGGAGGGAGGAAGTAGAAGGGAAGGAGGGAGGAAAGAAGGAAGGAAGGAAGGGAAAAGGAGGGAGGGAGGGAGAAAGGAGGGGAGGAAGGGAGGGAGGGAAGGAAGGGAAAAGAATGGAGGGAGGGAGGAAAGAAGGAAGGAGGGAGGAAGGAAAGGAAAGAAGGAATGAAGGGAGGGAGGAAAGAAGGAAGGAAGGAGGAAGGAAAGGGAAGGGAAGGAAGGAAAGAGAAGGAAGGAAGGAAGGGAAAAGGATGGAGGGAGGGGGGAAAGAAAGAAGGAGGAAGGAAAGGAAAGGAAAAAGAAAGAAGGAATGAAGGGAGGGAGGAAGGAAAGAAGGAAGGAGGAAGGAAGGAAAGGGAAGGAAAGGGAAGGGAAGGAAGGAAAGAGAAGGAAGGAAGGGAAAAGGATGGAGGGAGGGAGGAAAGAAGGAAGGAAGGAGGAAGGGAAGGGAAGGAAAGAAAGAAAGAAAGAAGGAAGGAAGGAAGGAAGGAAGGAAGGAAAAAGGATGGAGGGAGGGAGAAAGGAGGGGAGGAAGAGAGGGAGGGAGGGAGGGAAGGAAGGAAGGGGAAAGAATGGAGGGAGGGGGGAAAGAAAGAAGGAGGAAGGAAAGGAAAGGAAAAAGAAAGAAGGAATGAAGGGAGGGAGGAAGGAAAGAAGGAAGGAGGAAGGAAGGAAAGGGAAGGGAGGGAAGGAAGGAAGGAGAAGGAAGGAAGGAAGGGAAAAGGATGGAGGGAGGGAGGAAAGAAGGAAGGAAGGAGGAAGGGAAGGAAAGAAAGAAGGAAGGAAGGGAAAAGGACGGAGGGAGGGAGAAAGGAGGGAAGGAAGGGAGGGAGGGAGGGAAGGAAGGAAAGAAGGAGAGAGGGAGGGGGAAAGGAAGGAATCTAACTAAGGTTAACACTAATTAAGGTTAGCTTGTTGGGCGAGCACAGCTGCAAGATCTTCAACTGGTAGGGCAAAGTGTGTGTCTATCAACACAACATACAAACAAGCTGAGTGAGGAAGTGTTTCTTTTTATTTTGTCCCGCATCCGTTTTTTTCTCACCACAATTGTCTACCTTTCCATGGAGAATGCCAATTAAACAGTTTGCTTGTGGAATTCATGCTGGATGGGGGAGGGTGGGGGGGGTGGGGGTGGTTTGTCGGAAAATATCAACTGCCTCTTGAGAATCTGGGTAACATCCAAATCACTCCATGGGATCAAACCAGCTACCATCCACCCCAGACTTAACCAGGTTACTAGGATTATCATTCTTTGCCAGGCTTCTGCTGAATCATAACATAACCGATGCATTCAACAGGCATCGCACGTTAAACCATCAAAGAATCCGAGCCAACTTAAAACCAAGTTTAGCATGTCGCATGAAAGCAGCTGCTCTTTGACTGATCTTGTTAAATATAGAACAGAATAACAGAGTTGGAAGGGACCTTGGAGGTCTTCTAGTCCAACCCCCTGCTCAGGCAGGAAACCCTATACCAGGGGTCTTCAAAGTTGGCAGCTTTAAGTCTTGTGGACTTCAACTCCCAGAATTCCTCAGCCAGCATTCCTGGCTGAGGAATTCTGGGAGTTGAAGTCCAAAAGTCATAAAAGGGCCAAGTTTGCTTTTGGTTATTTCCCTGGAAATGAAAAAGCAACTGGGAAGTCAATTAGTTTCAAAGAAAAAACACCCCCAAATTAGAATTATCAGGCAAATGAACGTCTCCCAGGGGTGTCCAAGCTTGGCAATTTTAAGACTTGCGGACTCCAACTCCCAGAATTCCCCTGCGCCCTGCCCTACATTTTTGCTGTTGTGTTCACCTCAGCGCAGCCTTGAGCAACCTTTTTACATTTCTCTTCCTGTACAAATGGAGGTTCGTTTTTTTTGTTAATTTCTCTACAGCAAACGTCTCCCACTTCAAAACTTGAAAAGCTGTATTCCTACGCCCACGGTACAAGGATTAAGGAAGGAGGATTAAGTGAAAACAGACACTTTTTCTCATCTTGCTGTTGCAAGCATTATGATTCAATATTTTTTTTAAAAAAAAAAAAAGACAGGAGAAAGTAAGTAATAGTGTTTGATTTTTTTTAAAAAAAATCCCACCTTTCTAATTTTTATACATAACTCAAGGCAGCAAATACGTATCCAACATATATTTGGATATCTAACATATATTCGGCCTCCTACTTTCATCACAACAACCCTGTGAGGTGGGTTGGGCTAAGAGGGAGTGACTGGCCCAAATGACCTGCCTAAACTGGACTAGAACTCACCATCTCCTGGTGATTGGTCCAAAGTCACCCAGCCAGCTTTCACGCCTAAGGCGGGACTAGAACTCACCATCTCCTATTGATTGGATCAAAGTCACCCAGCCGGCTTTCACACCTAAGGCGGGACTAGAACTCACCATCTCCTGGTGATTGGACCAAAGTCACCCAGCCGGCTTTCAAGCCTAAGGCGGGACTAGAACTCACCATCTCCTGGTGATTGGTCCAAAGTCACCCAGCCAGCTTTCACACCTAAGGCGGGACTAGAACTCACCATCTCCTGGTGATTGGATCAAAGTCACCCAGCCGGCTTTCAAGCCTAAGGCAGGACTAGAACTCACCATCTCCTGGTGATTGGCTCAAACCAGAATTAGAACTCACCATCTCCTGTTATCTAGAGTACTGCCGTAATCCCTACAGGTAGTCCTCAATTTAGACCCATAATGGAGCCTGAGCAGGTGATTCACCTGATTTTATTTCTGTTGGCTGTCGTTAAGCAAATATCACAATCCTTAAGCAAAGCAATGGTGCTGCTTTTGGTAAACAACAACAACAGAAGATGCAGTTTCCTGACTATGGGACACGGCAACATCCGACAGCCAAGCGCCCGAAATGCAGACCCACAACCACGGACGGGGGGAGGCGGCCATCCAAACTTCACAACCAAGTGGTAACCCAACCCTGGAGAGTCTCATCGTAACTAGAGTTCCCCAAACTTTCGGGATTGGTGGCCCGGAGAAAGAAGGGATGGTTTTGTGGCGAAGTGAACGCTCACGCAAGTGGGGCCGTGAGTGCCCACCACCTTCGCGACAAGCAGGGCTGTGCATGCACGCACACATGCACACCAGCCAGCCACTCACATGGCCCGGTGACCAAGCTGTAACCTGGCAGTGAGTTGTGTCCCACAGATTGGGGACCCCTGACTTTGAACGCTCACGAACTGACCGGTTTTTAAGGCGAGGACTACCTGCAGAACCATTTTTGCGGCAAACAGGATCAGGTTGCCGACGAGGATAAATTCCACTTTCACCGACGCAGGTTGATATTGCAAAGGATTAACGACGCTGCTATTCTCCACCTGCCAACGGGCATTAAGGGCAAATGGGAACTGCACAAACCATCATCGTTTGAAAGGATGCTAAATGCTCCCCGCCGGTCTTTTCCTCAAAAGCCCCTAAACTTCAGCAACGGCCTCCTCACTCCAGCTGGTCTTCAGTCCGGAGATCAGCCTTGCAAAGAATTTCTGGACAGATCCCCAGCAAACTGCACAACTTGGGAACGAGATTTTTTTTTAAATCACTTGGCCTGGGGAACGGAAAACAACCGTGGCCTTTCCGTTCATTGATTCCCAAAAGGACAAAGACAATCAAACCATATATAAAGACAGGTAGTCCTCGACGTACGACCACAATTGAGCCCCAAATAAAATCTGTATTAATTTTTTCCATGCAATTCAACAGTACTTAATCAACAACGTGTTGTCTGAGTTTATCATTCACCAATACAAATTTAATTCCTAATCTTTTATTCCTTTCTCCAGCCATGGATAAAACAAGTCCCAAGCCTGACAGTATTCTGATTCTTCTTTTTTCTTTCAACCTCATAGTAAGTCCGTCCATTTCCGCACATTCTAGTACTTTTTTAATTATTTCTTCCTCTGATGGCATTTCTTCCTTTTCCCAATATTGTGCAAATATGATTCTTGCCACTGTTGTGACATGCAAAATCAAATATAGGCTTTGCTTATCAATCTTTTCTGGCATAATACCTAATTTAAAAAAGCTCAGGTTTAAAATCTACATGTTTCCCTGGCCACGGTCGTTAAGGGAAGCACAGCCATTGTTGAGCTAGCTACACAGTTGTTAAGTGAATCTGGGTCCCCCAGAAGGTCGCAAAAGGGGATCACATGACCCCAGGATACTGCAACCGTCATCATAAATACGAGTCACTTGCCAAGTGTCTGAATTTTGATCACGTGACCCTGGGGCTGCTGCAACCGTCGTTAAGTGTGAAAAACATTCGTAACTCACTATTTTCAGTGCCATTATAATTTTAAACGGTCACTAAATGAACTGTTGTTAGTTGAGGACTTCCTGTATTTTTCCAGGTTGGGTTTACCTATAAATTTTCTGTGGTTCACTGAATCATAGTTTATCTAGCCATCCATGTTGTAATTCCAGTTGCGCTTGGATTCACACAACACACTGGACCTTAAACCAAACTAAACAAGCTGGATTCATCCAAAGCCAGGCGAAAACCTAACCAAGGTTAACCCCCAGCTTAGTATGCCATTCAAATGTCTCTGCTAGATCCTCATTTGACAAGCTTAACCATGTTGTGTGAGTGCAGGCACAGAGTCACCAACTAACTAAGCCCTTTTCAAACCCATCCAGTCTCCGGTTGTGTGAACACAGGCCAACTCCTTTCCCATTTTCAAAATATGTGCTGGAAAATTGGGGAGAGGGATGTTGATTGCTCTTCCCCCTTGCTTGACCCCGAACATGACTTCCTGTCCATTGAACATATTACCTATATAGGAAGTCCTCGACTTACAACAGTTCATTTAGTGACGATTCAAAGTTACAATGGCATTGAAAAAGGTGACTTATAACAGTTTTTCACACAGGCGACCATTGCAAGCATCCCTGTGGTCACGTGATCAAAATTCAGCCGCTTGGCAACTGACTCATATTTATGACAGTCACAGCGTCCTGGGATCATGTGATCTTCTGATCTTCTTGGTAAACTTCTGATAAGCGAAGTCAATAGGGAAGCCAGATTCACTTAACAACCATGTTACTAACTTAACAACTGCAGGGATTCGCTTAAAAACCGCGGCAAGAAAGGTCGTAAAACGGAGCAAAACTTGCTTAACAAATGTCTCACTTAAGAACGGAAAATTTGGGCTCGAATGTGGTCGTAAGTCACGGACTAACCGTTCAGCTTAGGGAATCAAAAGATAGCACAGCCCTCAAAGCGACCTCGTGTCACCTCATCTGCTAAGGGCAGACTCTGCCAGAACATCCCCTGCCTGCATCAGAGAAGGGTTGGTCTAGATGACCTCAAAGATCCCTTCCACCTCTATGAATCTAGGTTCCCTTGTCAAGAAGCTTTCAAGCAAGGTGCATTCACAATTTCATGTGGCAGCCTTTCCTACAATCAGGAAGCAATGCCCCATTCCTGGGAACATGCCATCATCCGGGGGACACTGAAAAAAGTGATTTATAACCATCGTTCACACTTATGACAGTTGCACCCTCCGCATGGTCACGTGATCAAAATTCGGACGCTTGGCAACAGGCGTGTATTTATGATGGCTGCGCTGTCCGGGTGTGTGTGTGTGTGTGTGTGTCACGTGATCACCATTCCTAACCTTCCCGGCCGGCTTCCACTGAGCGAAGTCAATGGAGTCGCTTAATGACCGCATGACTCACTTTAACAACTGCAGCCATTTAGCTTAACAACTGTGGCGAAAACCGGTTGGATACAATGAGGCGCAGCGCCCTCAACTGTCTCGCTTAGCAACGGAAACACACCGTAAGTCAAGGACTACCCCCAAAGGCTCTTGACAGTCCCCTCTACCTGCGTGGCTCACCCACCCACCCCCAAGCCCCGTGTGGCTACCCCAATATCCAGGCCAGGGCATCACCAAGATATCCAGCAACCCCCCCCCCCAGCAGTTCCTGCCTTCCCAGGAGGAGGGTCTCAATTCCCCCCCAAACTTTGGCAAACTTGATCGGGACCCCCCCCCGCCCTTGAGGGGCAGCAGAGCCTAGTGGCCAGAGCCTTTCCCCCCACCGGTGACCTCGAGGTGACCCACTCAGACAGACAGGCCCACGCACGCCTCTGAGTCCCTCTGACACCCCCCCACTCCTGGGGGGGGTCTCCAGGCGCGGCCAAGGGAGGGGGGAGTAGGGGGCGACAGTCCCACCACCTGTCGCTGAAGGGAGGCGGGTGGCCCAGCGGGGGGAAAAAGCCCCCCTTCCTCCCCCCCCGGCCTTTCCCTAACATTTCCTAAAAGTGCTTTCTCTCCCCCTCCCCTCACTTTCGCTTTCTTCTTCCCTTTCCTTTTCTCTCCCCCCCCCCTTTTTGCAAACGCTCCGCCTGCCGAAAAGGAAAACGGAGGAGCCTGGAGAAGGGGGGGGGGGAGAGAAGGG
>NW_015389216.1:57306-69606 GCF_001527695.2 Protobothrops mucrosquamatus
CCTTCTTCCCTCCCATTTCCTTCCTTCTTTCCTCCCTCCCTCTCATCCTCCTTTCCTTCTTTCCTCCCTCCCTCCTTCCCTCCCATTTCCTCCCTCCCTCCCTCTCATCCTCCTTTCCTCCCATTTCCTTTCTTCCTCCCTCCTTCCTCCCATTTCCTTCTTTCCTTCCTCCCTCCCATTTCCTTCCTCCTTCCCATTTCCTTCCTCCCTCCCTTCCCTCAGTTGATGGTTGTGGGCTTCTTCTACAAACCAAGATAAGATAAGATAAGATAAGATAAGATAAGATAAGATAAGATAAGATAAGATAAGATAAGATAAGATAACCTTTTATTGTCATTTATTGACCCCAATATTGTCAGATTGGGGTCAGTCGGAGGAATCTGCTAAGCCTGAATCCACATAATTAGCAGGTCACGGGCGAGTTAACCGTGGAGAACTTTGCTGGAGGAAGACAGCCAAACTGGGCAGGTGTGACTTCTCAGAAGCCCACAATTTCTACTCCAGGGTTTCTCAACCTTGGCAGCTTGAAGATACGAGGACTTCAGCTCCCAGAATTCCCTGCCCAGCCTTGGCATCTTGAAGATGTGGGGGACTTGCAACTCCCAGAATTCCCCACCCAGCCTGGGCATCTTGAAAACACAGGGACTTCAACTCCCAGAATTCCGTAGCCAGCCTTGGCAGCTTGAAGATACGAGGACTTCAGCTCCCAGAATTCCCTGCCCAGCCTTGGCATCTTGAAGATGTGGGGGACTTGCAACTCCCAGAATTCCCCACCCAGCCTGGGCATCTTGAAAACACAGGGACTTCAACTCCCAGAATTCCGTAGCCAGCCTTGGCTGCTTGAAGATGTGAGGACTTCAATTCCCAGAATTCCCCGGTCCGCCACATTATATGTACACACACAAACACCGTAGATGGGATAAATTAAGTTACAACCATGATAAAATCGCAACCATAGAGTTGCAATAGGATAGGATGTTGCAGTTCCTAACCATCATCCTAACCATGATGACACCAAAAGGACGGCATTCTATGGGGTGTCGTCCAGACGCAAACTCTGCAAGGAATAAAACAGTGGCATTTTGCGTTGCGGCCCTGGAAATGCGTATTTTCTCCCCTAGCCTTGCCTGGATGCACCCCTGGACATTGCAAAGCCAGCCATGACCTTTGACCCGCCATCTGGGATTTTCTGGAAAGAAACCAGAGGCAGAAACCTCAAGCTTTTAAAAATGGAAAATTTGCAACGACGCGGAATGAGGTAGAGCTGTTGGGAGAATCTGATCTGAAGGTGTAAATCTTCTCTCTCAATCAGAAGGATAAAAATTGAAAGGAGCTAAACAGACATGGAATTCCCCACCCTAGGAAATCAGCTGATTATGAAATGCAGTTCAAGAGAGGCAGTTTGGTCTAGTGGTTAAAGCACCAGGCTAGAAACTGGGAAATCCTGAATTCTAGTCCCGCTTTAGGCATGAAAGCTGGCTGGGGGACTTTGGGCCAATCACCAGGAGGCTGTGAGTTCTAGTGCCACTTTAGGCATGAAAGCTGGCTGGGGGACTTTGGGCCAATCACTAGGAGACGGTGAGTTCTAGTCCCACCTTAGGCATGAAAGCCAGTTGGGTGACTTTGGGCCAATCACTAGGAGGCTGTGAGTTCTAGTCCCACTTTAGGCATGAAAGCCAATTGGGTAACTTTGGGCCAATCACTAGGAGATTGTGAGTTCTAGTCCCACTTTAGGCTTGAAAGCCGACTGGGTGACTCTAGGCCAGTCACCCGGAGACCATAAGTTTTAGTCCCGACTTAGGTCTGAAAACTGACTGGGTGACTGTGGGCCAATCACCAGGAGATGGCGAGTTCTAGTCTCACCTTAGGCCTGAAACTGGCTGGGTGACTTTGGACCAATCACAGTCTCTCAGCCCAGCCCAGCCAAGCCCACCTCACAGGGTTGTTGTGGGGAAAATAGGAGGAGGAAGGAGATTTGGATATTTTTGCCATCTTGAGTTACTCATAAAAATAATAAAGGTGAACAGAACAGAATAGAATAGAATAATGATTAGAATAGAACAGAATAGAATAGAATAGAAAAAAGGAATAGAATAGAATAGAATAGAATAGAAAAAAGGAATAGAATAGAACAGAACAGAACAGAATAGAATAGAATAGAACAGAATAGAAAAAAGGAATAGAATAGAACAGAACAGAACAGAACAGAACAGAATAGAATAGAATATTGCTGGAAGGGACCTTGGAGGTCTTCTAGTCCAGCCCCCTACTCAAGCAGGAGAACCTATACCCTTTCAGATAAATGAAATCAGATCAGTCAATCAATCAAACAATCAATGGTCAGTCCGTAGTATTAATGCCCTGATTATCGTTCCTTCCATCTGGTGGCCTTCTTATGGTCCACTTAGAAAACTGTCTTGAACTTCATCCTTGGCCCGTATCGGTTCCTTGGAACCAAATTTGAACAACCTTCTTTCAGTTGCTAAGAAAAAAAGGGTGACTTTGTTCAGCCACAAGCAGCCTTTGCCGCTGGGTTGGGTCGGGAGGCATTTCCTTTCCCACAAGCCCACCACTTCCTCTGTGACACAGAGTGAGTGAATACTCCTATTTGATCTGGTAGCTTGCAGAGATTTTTGCAAAATAATAATAATAATAATTAGATCCTTTTAGATCAGGGGTGTCCAACCTTGGCAACTTGAAGACTGGTGGACCTCAACCCCCAGAATTCCCCATGTGATCAAAATTCTGACCACAACTGACAGATGTGATATTTATGACAGCTGCACTGTCCCGGGGTCATGTGATCACTATTTGCCCTCCCCCCTTCCCATCCGGCTTCAGAGAAGCCAAGTCAATGTGGGAAGCCAGAATTGTTTAATGACGGTGTGGTTCACTTAACAAACGCAGGGATTCGCTTAACAACGGTGGTGAAAAAGGTCATAAAATGGGGCACGGCTCACTTAACAACCGTCTGGCTTAGCAACAGAAACATTTGCGCTCAATTGTGGTCCTCGCACGGCCATGTAACCACATCACACCCACTGGCTTGTTTTGACTTTGAGGAAGCTACAGAACCGAGATGCTATTGATACTTACAATATTTATTACCTAGCTGCTCAACTCACACGTAGGCATCTTACAACAGTTAATCATCATCTTTATTAAACCTGGTTAGCCCTTGATTGGGAGAACACCAAAGCGATCCCCAGGAAAGTCCAACTGGGTCAATGGGGAAGCCCGATTCACTTAACAACTGTACAGAGAAAGGTCGTAAAATGGGGCAAAGCCCCCTGAACAACTGTCTCGCTCAGCAACAGAAATCTGGGCCTCAATTGCGGTCGTAAGTCGAGGACTACGTGCATGTCTCACTGTGTTCTTTTTTGTAGTTTATTTTATCGTTCCACCATCTTCACTTCCGTTGGCGCACTTTTCATGTCTTCCTTTCTTATGGTGTTCTGCCACCTAGAGTAAACCTGTAGTTGCCAGGGGACTACAGGTAATCCTCAACTTACAACAGTGCATTTAGTGACCATTCACGCTTAATGACCATTGGTCACCTGATCAAAATTAAGAGTCTGGACAGCCGTTTGTCTAAAATGGTATAGGGTTTCCTGCCTGAGCAGGGGGTTGGACTAGATGACCCCTAAGGTCCCTTCCAACTTTATTATTATTATTATTATTATTATTATTATTATTATTATTATTATTATTATTATTATTATTATTTATGACGGTTGCCGTGTCCCCGGTGTCATGTGATCCGGTTTGGCGACCTCCTGACCAGCAAAGTCAATGGGGGGAAGCCAGATTCACTTAACAACCATGTGATTAACTTGACCAATGCAATGATTCATTTAACAACTTGAGGACTACCTGTGTATAGTTGAATACCTGTATATAAATATATTCAACAAATAAATAAATAAATAGTAAATAAATTTGGGACGGGGCCCAGTGGAAGCGGAGAGAAGGAAGAGGATGATGATGATGATGATGATGATAATCATCATCATCATCATAATAATAATAATAGAGTTGGAAGGGACCTTGGAGGTCATCTAGTCCAACCCCCTGCTCAGGCAGGAAACCCTATACCATTTCAGAATATTGCAATCCTGCCTTTGCAAGGAATGTGTGTCTGTGTGTGTGTGTGTGTGTTTTTGTACTGTAATTGTGTGTATGTGCATGTGTCTGTCTGTGACAGGTCTCCCCCCCCTCCTGGCCGTGTTCCCACGAGCTGAACCAAAGTTCAAAGTGGCATTTGAACAACACAATCTAGTTCTTTTTAAAGTCGTATTATTTTTTTGGGGGGGGGCTGCTGTTCTAGTGTAGCTTGATGTGCAAACCCCGTTGGTTAGTTTCTGGCTTAACGCAAACCCTGAAAATTTACTTTATAACAAGGAAGACGGTGCTATGAATCATCGCTGGTTCTCGCATCAGCCTGCGAGTGACGTAAAGCTGAGGCAGGGATTATTTGTTTAAACTATTTATCTGGGGGTTTTTTTCCCTGTCTTTTGCTTTGCCATCAGAATTTTGTGCAAATCCAGGCCATTGTGCTTTGAGCGAGTCAACCGCAGGTAACAAACTATGGCTTGATGCCATTACATGAATGCAGGGGTATGTGCAGGCGGTCCTCAGTTTACGACCACGGTTCAGCCCCAAATTTATGTTGCTAAGTGAGAGATTTGTGAAGTTGAGTTTTGCCCCATTTTACGACTTTTCTGGCCACATTTGTTAAGCGAATCACTGCAGTTGTTAAGTTAGGAACCCGGTTGTTAAATGAATCTGGCTCCCCTATTGACTTGGCTTGTAAGAAGGTCGTCAAAGGGGATCACGTGATCCCGGGATCCTGCAACCGTCGTAAGTACATGCCAATTGCCAAGCATCTGAACTTTGATCACGTGATCGTGGAGATGCTGCAACGGTGGTTAAGTGCGAAAAATGGTCATAAGTCACTTTGTTCAGTGCCATTGTAAATTTGAACGGTCGTTAAATGAACTGTTGTAAGTCGAGGGCTTACCTGTACTAACCTACTGTCCTTAGCCATCATACCAGCATGCCCATTTTAAGAACTGCATCCAATAAGTTATAAACCACAGTTTGTGGCTTCGCATTTTGCATGAATACGGCCAAATGTGGCTTTGTTAACAAGGAATGGTTAAGGCAGAGTTTCTCAACCTCAGCAGTTTTAAGATGGATGGACTTCAACTCCCAGGATTCCCTAGCCCAGGGGTAGGCAACCTTGGCTCTTTTATGACTCGTGGACTTCAACTCCCAGAATTCCTGAGCCAGCATGGCTCAGCTTGGAAACCTCTCCCTTTCCCCTCAGCGTGGCTGGTTCAGGAATTCTGGGAGTTGAAGTCCACGAGTCATAAAAGAGCCAAGGTTGCCTACCCCTGCCCTAGCCATTGTGACTGACCAGGGAATTCTGGGCGTTGAAGTCCACAGGTCTTAAAGTTTGCCAAGGTTGGATACCCATGCTGTAGGTCCTACCCGCTGGATTCTGTGTCCAGCCCTCGCTCATGGTCTGTGTTTTGAATGCAGAACTTGTCGGTTTATCTATATAACATACCAAATATTTGTATATTTCACCATGAATCTCTATTGGTGGCGTGTAAGGCAATTCTCAAGTTACGATGGCAAACAGAGCCCGCATTATGACTTTAAGTCATACCTGTCCTAGAGGTTAAAACATATGAAGAAGCCTTGTGGGAACTGGGTATATTTCGTTGAATGAAAAGAGCGAGTTATGATCGGTCCTCACACGACGGCATGGCGTTTCTGAGTATTTTGGGAGATGAAGTTCACATAACAGGATGTAAACATTGCTGTGCAATAAGAGAAGGGAATGAGTAGTCCTACATATAATTCTAAGCGTGGCTGGCTGGGGCATTGTGGGAGTTGAAGTCCCTGAATCTTAAAGTAGGAAAACACTGATAGAGACTGACACATTGATAAGATAACCTTTATTGTCATTTTGTTACTGTGGGCACAACGGCACATATCAAAAATGAAATTTAGTTGCCCGCTCTCAAAGTGAGCACATACATGACACACACCTAAACATACTATATACAACATATGTATAGACCCACAACCCTAGATATACATAACAAATAAATATTAAATGCTGTCCATCTTGAATACATAACGGAAGGAGGAAGCTTGAGAGTTCACAAGGTTAATAATGGTGTATGGAATGAAACTATGGTTGAATCTGGATGTTCTGCTATGGATACCACGAAGCCCCCTCCTCCCAGAAGGGAACAAGGAAAACAGGTCGTGAAGAGGATGTGTGGTGTCCCAGATAAGATAAGATAAGATAATATTCTATTCTATTCTATTTTCTATTCTATTTTCTATTCTATTTTCTATTCTATTTTCTATTCTATTCTATTCTATTCTATTTTCTATTCTATTTTCTATTCTATTCTATTCTATTCTATTCTATTCTATTCTATTCTATTCTATTCTCTTTTCTATTCTATTCTATTCTATTCTATTCTATTCTACAACCTGTTTATGTATCCTATCCTATCCTATCCTAAAACTGTTTATGTATCCTATCCTATCCTATCCTATCCTATCTCCTATCTTTAGGAGTTACAAGGCTGGGCCACCAATAGATGGCAGCAGTGAGATAGAGAAAACCCTTTGGATCTTCACTAAGTATAGAAAACATTATTGCTAGCTGTATTATAGGAACTCCTCAATTTACAACCATCTGTTTAGGGATCATTCAAAGTTACAATGGCACCAAACACTGTTTTTTTATAACTGGTCCTCACACTTACAACCAATGGAACATCCACACGGTTACGGGATCAAAATTGGAGCAAACGGCATCTGTTGGTTGCAGCGTTGTGGCGTCACATGATCAGCTGGCTTCTGACAAGCAAAGTCAATGGGGAAAGATCGATTTGCTTACTGACTGTGGTGTTGGCTGCATGCTGGCTGGGGAATTCTGGGAGTTGAAGTCCACACATCTTCAAGTTGCCAAGGTTGAGAAACACTGTCCTAGTCAGTGCAATGTTCCCCCCCCCCCAAGCAATTGTGTTTAGCCTTTACAAATTCTGCAAAGATTTATTGTTCAGGGACTAGTGATTGCATTATTTGCTATAATTTGTTTCTTTTGATTTAATGAATACAGTAGAAATAGAACAGAACAGAATAGAAGCTGGAAGGGACCCTGGAGGTCTTCTAGTCCAGCCCCCTGCTCAAGCAGGAGAACCTATACCCTTTCAGACAAATGGCTGTCCAGTCTCTTCTTAAAAACTTCCAGTGTTGGAGCATTCACCACTTCTGGAGGCAGGCTGTTCCACTGGTTAATTGTTCTCACTGTCAGAAGTTTCTCCTTAGTTCTAGGTTGCTTCTCTCCTTGGTCAGTTTCCATCCGTTGCTTCTTGTCCTGCTTTCAGGCGGTTTGGAAAATAGCTTGACTCCCTCTTCTTTGGGGCAGCCCCTGAGATATTGGAACACTGCTATCATGTCCCCCCTCATCCTTCTCTTCATTAGCCTACTAGACATACCCAATTCCAGCAACCAATTCCAGCAATGTGTGTGTGTGTGTGTGTGTGTGTGTGTGTGTGTGTGTTTTATCAGAGCAACCTGATGCACCCAAATATGGGACGGAGTATACTGCTTCCACTTTTGCCTTTCTACCCCAATCTAGGAGCCAACACAGACAGTCACTTCTGCGACAACTATTTCTGTGTTAAATTTAAATTTTCCGACAAAGAATGAATGAATCTGGATGTTCTGCTAATTGCAATGATTCACTTAACAATTATGGTAAAGAAAAGGTTGTAAAATGGGGCAAAATTCACAAAATTTTCTTAGCAACAAACATTTTGGGCTGAATTGTGGTGGACTACCTGTAATCTGTAAAACTGGCACGCGCCCAAGCAGCTAAAGCTTTTGGCAGTTGAGGAAATCCAACTCAAAGCAGCAAGTTAAAGGCTGGTGTGCGTCCCAGGCTAAGATGCTAGGCTCATGCATAAATTTCCTTTCATTTATAAGAGCGCCAAGGTCTCTTTAAGCCAAGACTAAGACTGCAAAATGAGCTGTGTCTTCCCTTGATCGCTCCTTAGCACTTTATTCATTAGACTTTAAGTCCTTCTTAATTGGCCGATAATACAGGTGAATTTTTTTTTAATTGAAAAGCACTGAGACAAAACTAATTCCTCCTATTAAAAGACTGGCTTGGATCTCAGTTTTTTTTTAATGAAGTCCTTTTTTTAAAAATCTTCACAGAAAGCTTTCTCTTTTGACCTCGCCTGACAACCTTCAGAAGCATGGGGGGGGGGGAATTCATTTTAAGAAGAAAAATGCTCTGTTGGTTTTCATTAAACACCAAGCAACAACATCACTGGGATAGTTCAAAATGGCTTTGCAGATTTCAATGCAACATAAGAAGAGATAGTGATAATAGAATAGAATAGAATAGAATAGAACAGAACAAGAATAGATTGTAGAATAGAATAGATTGTAGAATAGAATAGAATAGAATAGAATAGAATAAGAATAGATTGTAGAATAGAATAGGAATAGATTGTAGAATAGAATAATAATAATAATAATAATAATAATAATAATAATAATAATAATAATAATAATAATAATAATAATAATGATAAAGTTGGAAGGGACCTTGGAGGTCATCTAGTCCAACCTCCTGCTCAGGCAGGAAACCCTATACCATTTCGGACAAATGGCTGTCCAGTTTCTTCTTAAAAAATTCCAGTATTGGCACATTCACCGCTTCTGGAGGCAGGTTGTTCCACTGGTAATTGTTCTAACTGTCAGGAAGTTTCTCCTTAGTTCTAGGTTGCTTCTCTCCTTGATTAGTTTCCATCCGTTGCTTCTTGTCCTGCCTTCAGGCGCTCTGGAGAATAGCCTGACTCCCTCTTCTTTGTGGCAGCCCCTGAGATATTGGAACACGTGTCCATGTCATGTCAATAGAATAGAATAAGAATAGATTGTAGAATAGAATAGGAATAGAATAGAAGCTGGAAGGGACTTTGGAGGTCTTCTAGTCCAGTCCTCTGCTCAAGCAGGAGAACCTAATACCGTCTCAGACAGGTGATTGTCTAGCTCTTCTTAAAAATCTCCAGTGATGGAGCGCCCACTATTTCTGGGGGCAAGCTGTTCCACTGGTTAATTGTCCTCACTGTCAGGAAGTTTCTCCTTAATTCCAGGTTGTTTCTCTCTTTGATCAGTTTCCAACCATTGTTACTTGTCCTGCCTTGAGGTGCTTCGGAGAATAGCTTGACTCCCTCTTCTTTGTGGCAGCCCCTCAAATACTGGAATACTACTATCATGTCACCGTTTCTTCTTTGGGCTTGCCCATTCTGGTCATAAAATGGATCGTAATATAATCAACCCAGTTCGACAACTCTTTTTGTGGCAATTGTTAAGCGACTGCCACAGTCGTTGCATGAACCAATGATTTGATATGAGCGCAGTTTGGCCAAAAAATGGAAATAAAAACTGCAAAACAAAGGGACCCTGAAAAGCATCTGAGGATTGGTCATATAACCGTGTGTTTGTGTGTGTGTGTTTCCGATGGTTGAAACTTTGAATCTAGGTTTTGTCAGTAGCCCCCAAGTAAGTTCGTCATAATTTGGAATGGTCATAAGTTGAGGACTACGTGTATTGTATTGTATTTGGAATGTTTATATTTTTGTAGTATTTTATTGATATAATTTTATCTTTTCATATTGTAAGTCACCCAGAGTTATCCTGTGGTAGGATAGGCGGCCACTAAATTTAATTAAAAAATACAGGTACTCCTTCACTTACAACAGTTCACTTAGTGACCGTTTTTTCACACTTACGACCGTTGCAGCATTCCCCTGGTCACGTGATCAAAATTCGGACGCATGGCAACCAATTCATATTTATGGCAGTCGCAGTGTCCCCGGGTCACATGATCCCCTTTTGTGACTTTCTGACAAGCAAAGTCAGTAGGAAGGCCAGATTCACTTAACAACCGTGTTCCTGACTTAACTGCAGTGATTCACTTAACAACTGCGGCAAGGAAGGTTGTAAAATGGGGCAAAACTCACATAACAAACGTTTCGCTTAGCAACAGAAATGTTGGGCTCAATTATGCTTGTAAGCTGAGGCCTTACATAAAATAAATAAATAAATATGTTAAAAATAAAGGGAATGCTTGTTGTTCTTCACCTTCCCACTTAACCTGGTTGTATGCTTATGCGCCATCAAGGCGCCATTGTCTCCTAGCAACCAGCTAGACCAGGCAAAGGCAGCTATGGTCCCTTCACGACCTGTGGACTTCAACTCCCAGAATTCCTGAGCCAGCATGGCTGGCTCAGGAATTCTGGGAGTTGAAGTCCACAGGTCGTGAAGGGACCATAGTTGCCCACCCCTGACCTAAACTGACTTTTTTCAGAACAATCTGGCCTCTTTTTGGTCTTTGACAGCCTTGCTTGCTTGCTGAATTTTAAAAATCTGACCCAAGAGACTGATAGCTCACAAATTGTGGGCGAGTAATGAGAATTTTCTGCAGTTACACTCACCCCTGCCAGCACGCTGCCAGAAATATTGCACTTCAGGTGTTAAAGAGTCATTCACCCTGATCTGCAAAATTGCTCTGCCCACTTAATGGTGCATAAATTGCTTATCGTTATAACAAAGAGGTCAATTTTTCCCCACTTTCCGAAAAATAATTAAATTATTGACCCACACAGCTGCGTAGTACTGAATCTTGCATTGGGGGGGGGGGTGAATATCCTTGGTGGCTAATTTCTAAAAAAAAGGAAGAAGGAGAGGAATGCAAGAATTTCTAAAGGACATTTCATTTCTCTAATTGTCAGACCTCTGATAGAGGACAAAATGATCAAATCTGCAACTTTTGACCCACGTGGGAGACGCTCTTTCAAAATTTGGGGTTAAAGGACAGAAACATTCCAACAATAACCAGTTTGGTGTAGTGGTTAAGGTGTTGGCCGAGAAACTAGGAGAGAGTGAGTTCTAGTTTCTTAGATATAAAAGCTGGCTAGGAGAGTTTGGGCCAGTTACCAGGAAACATTGAGTTCTAATCCTGCCTTAGGCACCAAAGCCATCTGGGTAACTTTGGGATACTTACTAGGAGTCAGTGAGTTCTAGTCCTGCCTTAGGCACCAAAGCCAGCTTGGTGACTTTGGGCCAATCACCAGGAGACTGTGAATTCTAGTCCTATCTTAGGCATGCAAGCCGGCTGGGTGACTTTGGGCCAATCATCAGGAGACAGTGAGTTCTAGTTTTACAAATAAGCTTGGCTAGGTGACTTTGGGCCAGTCTTTCTCTCACCCAACCCAGCCCACAGGGTTATTGTTGTGGGGAAAATAGGAGGAATAGTATTAGGTATGTTCACCACCTTGAGATTTATAAAGTAATACATGTAACTAATAAATATAAATAAATAAGTCTCTGGGAAGGTTAAAAGCCCCACTCGTCTGTCGGAGTTAACATTTCAGGGCTTGCTTTTACCTCCAGCTTCTAATTTTAAATAGCAGCACACCAGCCTGATGCTCACAATGTGGGAAAATGCGCAGCCCTTCGGTTGTCCAAGATGTGGCTGAGTGTCCGGCAATGCTCAGAAATGATGACCAGGAGACAAAAAAAACGCCAAGGGCTTTTCACGCCTGGAAGGAGCCCTTTGTCCCTGGAGTAAGTTCCAGGCCATGTTTTCTGCCCCATAAATCTTAATTAGACAGCCGCCTTTTTCTCTCTCACTTAAGAACTGGTGGTTGATTCATGGCAACTGCTGTCGAAGCAGCCCAGGGCTCAAACACCATTTATCCCAACAGCCCAGGGGTGATTTATGTCCACAAGGAAGACAGACAGTTCATTTTCCAACAATTATCCACACAGCTTGCAGGGTAGGTTAACCTCTGCACCTCCATCCCATAACTCATCCTCCTTTCCAGGGCATCTGTGCTGGTGGGTAGGGCGGGATTGGAGTTAAGGTGGGTAAATAATTTGGGAAATCCACTCAAAAGCGTGTAAGATTTTTTTTTTACTTGGAAACCGCTTATGGACTTTCTGCTCGAGATGGGGAAAAAAATGAAACTTTGAGTTTGGGTTTTGCTGATTAGATTTAATTTAATTAATTTAATAATTTAATTTATATACCGCCCTTCTCCCGTAGGACTCAGGGCGGTGCACAGCATATTAAAACAGACAAACAAAATACATCAAAGAACAAAAAAACCCCATAAAACCAAATTAAAAGCCAAATATTCGAAGCTGTGTGTCAATTAAAATTTTCTTAAAATCATCCCTACCTAAAATCCT
>NW_015389216.1:70766-88659 GCF_001527695.2 Protobothrops mucrosquamatus
GTCCCTTCCAATTTCTTCTTCTTCTTCTTCTTCTTCTTCTTTCTTCTTCTTCTTCTTCTTCTTCTTCTTCTTCTTCTTCTTCTTCTTCTTCTTCTTCTTCTTCTTCTTCTTCTTCTTCTTCTTCTTCTTCTTCTTCTTCTTCTTCTTCTTATTATTATTATTATTATTATTATTATTATTATTATTATTATTATTATTACCCGTAAAGTAAAAAGTTGAGGCTGTATGTTATTACCTTTTCTAGGGCATTAAAGAGTCGGAAGTCAATACTTTTTCTCTCCTCCTTTGCCTTACGCTTCTTCCTTCTCCCTTTTTCTCTCCTTATTCTCCCATTATTTTCATTTTTCGTTGTATTTTATAAAATGGTGAGAGAGACATTCAAATGCAGCAATTGGCACCAGGCTCGGTTCCTTCCTTCCTTCCTTGCAAAAAAAAATAAAAATGCTCCCCTCCGCCACGTGGGCTGGGTTCTGCTCGCCCCGCCCCCTCCCTTTCTGGCCTCTTCCCCTTCGTCTTTACTGCTCTTTCGGCCGCTCTAGCCTTTCCATCTATCACTGGCTTCTTCGGCAGCGCTCGTGGGCGGGTCCGAGGCGGCTCGTTCTTCTCCGTCAGCTCAGCATCGTTTTTCTGCCGACCGGATCCATAAAGGAGGCTCTTCCATCTGTGGATACTGATAGCGCTTGCAGAGCGTTGGACTAGTCCAGGGGTCTTCAAACTTGGCCCTTTTATGACTTGTGGACTTCAACTCCCAGAATTCCTCAGCCAGCATGCCTGGCTGAGGAATTCTGGGAGTTGAAGTCCACAAGTCATACAAGGGCCAAGTTTGAAGACCCCTGACCTAAAGCAATCTTTCCAAAACTTGGCCACTTTAAGATTTGTGGACTTCAACTCCCAGAATTCCTCAGCCAGCATGCCTGGCTGAGGAATTCTGGGAGTTGAAGTCCACAAGTCATAAAAGGGCCAAGTTTGAAGACCCTGGACTAGACGGCCTCTGAGATCATACACTCTGTACAGGTAGTCCTCGACAGTTCATTTAGTGACCACTCAAAGTTAGAACAGCGCTGAAAAAAGTGACTTATGACCATTTTTCAACTTAACAACCACCTACGGCAGGAGTCTTCAAACTTGGCCCTTTTATGACTTGTGGACTTCAACTCCCAGAATTCCTCAGCCAGCATGCAGCCAGCACCACAGTCAGTAAGCGAATCAATCCCTATGGTCACGTGATCAAAATTCAGACTATTGGCAACTGACTCTTATTTATGATGGTTGCAGTCATAAATCAAGCGACTCTGGGTGGTATACAACAAAATGGTACAACTTAAATGGTTTCAGTCTGTGGTCTCTTTGGGGCTGGGTAGAGGGGGAGTGAGTTTTAATAAGGATTAGAATAGAATGGATCTGGAAGGGACCTTGGAGGTCTTGTAGTCCAACCCCTTGCTCAACCAGGAGACCCTGTGTCATTTCAGACAAATGGTTGTCCAATCTCTTCTTAAAAACCTCCAGTGTTGGAGCTTCCACAGCTTCTGGAGGCATGTTGTTCCACTGGTTAATTGTCCTCACTGTCAGGAAACTTCTCCTTAATTCCAGGTTGCTTCTCTCCTTGGATCAGTTTCCATTCATTGTATCCCACACTCTTCCTTTGCCAAACGAAGCAGATTTTGCCAAATCAGAGAGCAAAACTTTTCTCTCCGTGTCATTTCTTGAAAACACAGTCAACGCTTTGCAATTTACGCTGAAGACAACGGTGGTTCGGTGAATAGGAGAGGCTACTTGGCAGCCATTTTGTGAGTGCGCTCGCAACCTCATCTCAGCAGAACCGTAAAGCTAACGCCAAACCATTTATTTTTATTTTTTCTTTCCCTGCCACTGCCATTTAAATCACGGGTGAGAATCAAGATGCTGGTGGTGCCTGAACAGAAAAGAGCAATTAATTTGTCCGTGTATCGGCAGCAAAAAAATAGCATTTTCATTTCGTAGGGGTCTTCCACCCCTCCTCCTTCCTCTGCAGCGTAATTAACACATTAAAATTAAAGGGCTTTAGAGCAGTGGTTCTCAACCTTTTTAATGCCGCGACCCCAACCGATCGTAAGTCGAGGACTAAACCGGTCGTAGGTCAAGGACTAAACCGGTCGTAAGTCAAGGACTACCCAACTGGTCGTAAGTCGAGGACTTTCCCTGCCCGGGAGTGCCGCGCATGCGTGGTTCCGCCCCCTGCGCCAGCTGAGGCGTAGCTGGCAAGCGGCAGAGACGGAGCAGGCCGACCACCAGCTGGCCCAGCCCAAGGGAGGTAAGGCACCCGCCGGAAAAGGGGAAAAAAATGGCGGACAAAAAAAATGGCGGACAGCCTTGCTTGGCTGTCAATCGACCCCAAATGGGGTCCCGACCCACAGGTTGAGAACCACTGCTTTAGAGGGAATCTTAAGCTACTTCTCTTCCTGGTCATCTGTCTGGTACCAAATGAAAGGTTTTTTTTAAAAAAAATCTTGAAGCTGTGCCACCAGATGGGGGAAATTGTAGTTTTAATACAGCTAAGGATGACTTAAGTCAATCTCTCTGCTGGGTGACGGAAACGCCATGGAGGTGCCAGGAGAAACAGTTTGCCTTGTAGTGTTTTGCAAATATGAGTTTCATGCAGGGAAAGCCTTCAGATGTGCCTTATCTCTCTATATAAATAAAAATGTAAATGTTAGTTTGTTCAAAATCTTAAATCTCTGAAATTTCTTCACTGATTGCTTTGAAATTTTGACACAACGTTGCATTCGAATACATATGTGTTTTTATATACCTATATTATATAGAGGTCACACCTGTAACAGGTAAAAACATGTTTTTGAAAAACAGCGCCATCTGTTGGACGTAAAAGCAACACATGCTTTTACCAGACTGAGCCACAGCAACGCGTGGCTGGGTACAGCTAGTTTTAGAATAAATCTCCGCTTTGGTTTCTAGTTTATCCTACACCAGTGATGGCGAACCTTTTAGAGACTGAGTGCCCAAACTGCAACCCAAAACCCACTTATGCATCGTTGGGTGCCGGGTGAGTGTGGCCCATTGGGTGGGTGTGGCCCATTGGGTGGGCGTGGCTGCGGTGGTAACGGCAGACTGGGTGGGACTAAAAAGTTCAATCAATCAATTCCAACTTTGCAAGATCTTTTTTTCCCCCTTTGAGAAGTTGAAATTAACTGATTGATTGAACCTTTTTTTTTTGCACACCGCAGCGGAGGCCTAAAGCGAAAAGGTTTTATAAAACCCAGCTGAAGGCCTAGGACTGGGGCAACGGCGCGCGTGCCCACAGAGAGGGCTCTGAGTGCCGCCTCTGGCACCCGTGCCATAGGTTCGCCACCACTGTCCTACACTGTTGTGTTGCTACTTTTTAAGTGAAAAGGTTTTAGAGTAAGTTTACTGATTTTCTGTTACCAGTTTCAAAACAATCAGGTAGACCACATGTAAATATTAACAAGAACAATCAATAAATCAGTAAACCCTGGCCTGTATTTTATATATAGCAAAATAGTGACAGAAGAGCCTAGGGCAATGGTAGGCAACCTTGGTCTTTTATGACTCGTGGACTTCAACTCCCAGAATTCCTGAGCCAGCGTGGGAAATGGACTCTTTGAAGAAAATGCCATCCTTCCAACTTATGGACGATCAACATGATTTCTCTCAAACTGCAGTGATCTGTCTTTGCCGGCAAGGATCTCCAAGATCGGAAAGAAATATTTATCGGGGAAATAAAAGCCCTCTAGATGGCGACCGAACTGTTTCTTTTGAATCCACATTTGGGAAAAAAAAGCTTAAATTACTAGGCAAGAAAATAGGCAGGAGCCCCCAGTCTTAACTTGCTTTTTCAAACACAGGGATCAGAGGGAGAGTTCAGGCAGTCCTCAAATTGTGACCACAATTGAGCCCAAAATATCTGTGGCTATCCAAGACGTTAAGTTTTGCCCCATTTTACGAACTTTCTGGCCACAGTTCTTACGTGAATCACTGCAGTTGTTAAATTAGTAACACGGTCGTTAAATGAATCTGGCTTCCCCATTGACTTTGCTTGCCAGAAGGTCACAAAAGGGGATCACGTGACCCCAAGACGCTGCAACCGTCGTAAACATGAGTCAGTTGCCAAGTTGTCACGTCACCATGGGGCTGCTGCAATGGTCGTAAGTGTGAAAAACGATCATAAGTCGCTTTTTTCAATGCCGTTGTAACTTTGAAGAGTCACTAAACAAACTGTTGTAAGTCAAGGATTACTTTTATTTATAGCTGATTTTTGCACATCAGACAGAGTCACTTATTTGACAGGGGCAGCTATATAAATGCTATGAATGAAAGAATGAATGAATGAATGGGAAGAGGGCTACCTTTTGGTCTAGTGCAGTGATGGCGAACCTTTTAGAGACCGAGTGCCCAAACTGCAACCCAAAACCCACTTATGTATCGCCGGGTGCCAGGTGGACGTGGCCCACTGGGTGGGCGTGGCTGTGGTGGTCATGGCAGACTGGGTGGGTGTGGCCAAGGTGGGCATGGTCACCTTGATGTTGCTCGTGGGGAGGGACGTCTGTGGGGGCTGGGCAGGGTTGCGGGAGATCTGGGGGGTCTCTGGCAGGTGGGGCAGTGGGCAGGAGGCTCGTCCTGCGGGGTGAGGCAAGGCGAGGCAGGGCGGGGGTGCCATTGTCGCAGGGCAAGGCGAGGCAGGGGCTGGGGTGGCTGCTGCCTGCCACCATCAGCCCCTGCATACCGAGGCCAGCGAACGCACGGGGGCCGACAGTGTCCGTCAGCANTGCTGGAGATTGTAGGTAACAGACATGAAGGAGATTTCAAGGAAAACAAAGTGTGGAATAATTAAAGGAAGTGATAATGTAGGCTGGAAAAAGTACAAAAAAAGAAAGAAAAAAAGGTTCCCTTTGAATTATGGATCTGAGGGAGATCCAATGAGAAGCAAGAACTGAACCATCAGTGCTGTACGTTGTGTGTTTCTCAACCTTGGCACTTTTTGTGTGGACTTCAACTCCCAGAATTCCCTACCAGCATCTGGTAGAAGAATTCTGGGAGTTGAAGCCCACACATGATGGCTGAGGAATTCTGGGAGTTGAAGTCCACACATGATGGCTGAGGAATTCTGGGGGAGGAAGCCCACACATACCAGCCGAGGAATTCTAGGAGTTAATGCAGGGGTCTTCAAACTTGGCCCTTTTATGACTTGTGGACTTCAACTCCCAGAATTCCTCAGCCAGCATGCCTAGCTGAGGAATTCTGGGAGTTGAAGTCCGCAAGTCATAAAAGGGCCAAATTTGAAGACCCCTGAGTTCATGCCTACACATGCTGACAGGAATTCTGGGAATTGAAGTCCACACATGCCAGTGGGAGAATTCTGGTAGATATATGTTCACACATGTGGCTGGGGATTTCTGGGAGTTGATTCACACACCTTCAAGTTGCCAAGGTTGAGAAACACTGCTGCAGGATATAATGGCAAATTGCTCATTTGAGACCATGGTAAACATCAGAACAGATGCCCAGTTGATGGGAATGGATGATGGGCTAGAAAAAAATGGACAGAACTGGGCAGCCAAGAGACATATAAACAAAGAAGGGACAACTGAGAAAGCAAATTGCTGAAGTGTCCATAAAATTGTTACGGGTTATTAGCAGGGAGAGGTTAAAATGGCAGACCCAAGTCTGTAGTGTCTCCAAGGGTTAGATCCGGCTTGATGGCACCTGATCAAGGCTAAAGTGGAAATTAAAAAGATCGATTTTTGTTTTTATGTGTTTTATGTGTCTCCTACATTGTCCAATCCAGAAAGCCTCCAAGCGATGTGCAAATATGAATTGGGCCATCTCAATTGGTTTGTGTGTGTTTGTGTTCCCCGTGCCTCCTTGGTCTGCAGTTTTTGTATTGTGTGCTCTCATCTCTGTGCAACTCGTACCCCCGTTGTTAATGTCTGCAGAGCATGGCCAAGAATGAGAGTCGCATCGGTGGCGTGGAAGAAATGGACTTCCTTCCCGGAGGGAATGTCTTGCACAATAGACGGCTAGTAAATACACGGCCATCTTTGTTGTCTTCGGAAAGGGCTCCTGCTGAGAGGTTTTGCTGCTTTTCAGCATAAAACCAAATGAAAGAAAAATTCTACAGAGACGAACAGACCAAAACATTGCCCAGCTGTTTAGGGACTCTTAAGACAGACGCCAAGTGCTGTTTTTAGGGGGGGGGGGGAAACGTCAAAATTGAACGAAAAAAAAAAGTCATATTTTGCAATTTTGGTGGGGCTATTTCAGCAGCCTCGTCTCGTTTCCTCTTTCGAAGGAAGCTGGGACCGTTTTGTTTTGGGGTTGTTGTTTTTTTGACAAAAGGGATTAAGAGGTTTTAATAGTAGTAGTAGTAGTAGTAGTAATAATAATAATAATAATAATAATAATAATAATAATAATAATAATAATAATAATAATAATAATAATAATAAAGTTGGAAGGGACCTTGGAGGTCATCTAGTCCAACCCCCTGCTCAGGCAGGAAACCCTATAACATTTCAGACAAATTGCTGTCCAGTCTCTTCTTAAAAACTTCCAGTGTTGGAGCATTCACCGCTTCTGGAGGCAGGTTGTTCCACTGGTTAATTGTTCTAACTGTCAGGAAGTTTCTCCTTAGTTCTAGGTTGCTTCTCTCTTTGGTTAGTTTCCACCCGTTGCTTCTTGTCCTGCCTTCAGGCCCTTTGGAGAACAGCTTGACTCCCTCTTCTTTGGGGCAGCCCCTGAGATACTGGAAGACTGCTATCATGTCACCCCTCGTCCTTCTCTTCATTAAACTAGACATACCCAATTCCGTTTCTTATATGTTTTAGCCTCCAGTCCTCTACTCATCTTTGTTGCTTTGTTGTTTCTTTTAATCTCAGGAAACAATGAGTCTCCAGGCTTAAGAGAAAAAAAACACCCCACTCCGGATATAGCGTTGTGATAGGATGGGGAAAAGTTGGAGTGTGCCGGAGTGTGAATACAGACCGGTTAATCCAGGGGTAGGCAACCTTGGCTCTTTTATGACTCGTGGACTTCAACTCCCAGAATTCCTGAGCCAGCCTGGCTCAGCATGGAAACCTCTCCCTTTCCCCTCAGCATGGCTGGCTCAGGAATTCTGGGAGTTGAAGTCCACGAGTCATAAAAGAGCCAAGGTTGCCTACCCCTGGGTTAGTATCTCATTAAATTAGCTGTGTTAATTCAAGGCCTGATTTGGAAATGATGAGCCCGGAAAGCGATGCGGCTGTTTTAATGAATTGCCAACAAGTACTAGTCCCAGAGTGAACCACTATGTGTAGGGCAGACGTCATTACCACAATGGGCCCACTCCAAGTACAGGTAGTCCTCTATTTACGACCACATTGGAGTCCAAAATTTCCATTTCTGAGCAAGACAGCGGTTAAGTGAGTCTTGCTCCATTTTACGACCTTTTTGCCACAGTTGTTAAGTGAATTATACGGTTGTTAAAACGAATCTGGCTTCTCCCACTGTTGTAAGTCCCTTCTTCCGGTGCCGTTGTAACTTTGAACAGTCACTAAACGAAGGGTTGTAAATCGAGGACCGTGCTTTGGATCAGGGATAGCCAACGGTTTCCGGCCGTGCCGTTCCCCATAAAGACGGCGGTACAGTTCCTAGGGATGGTCCCGCACGGATCCGGTGAAGTAGTCAAGACTTGCTATATAAGAAAGATTTCAAAGCCCGGAGGACACAATGCTGTTTTCCATTTGAAAAAACGATTTCTTTTAATTTGGATATTGGTGTCGAGTACAAAAAATAATAATTAACCAAACGAACCCAAAAAAAAGTGCTTTTTTTTTTTTAAAGATTCCCCAGTCCCCAATTCCAGGAACAATATCCAGCTCCTTTCCTCTTTTTTCTCCCCAGCAGCTTGCCCTCCCACCCCAAACGACACTAACTTTTACACAAACAAGACAACATACAGTAGGTCAATGTTTCCCAACCTTGGCCACTTGAAGATGGGTGGACTTCAACTCCCAGAATTCTGGGAGTTGAAGTCCACCCATCTTCAAGTGGCCAAGGTTGGCAAAGATCAATTTGGATGCCTACATTTCACTACAAATTTATCGTGGCTTCTTTTGAATGGTCCTTTGCAGAATCTGCAGGTCTACACTTCCTAACATTACGGAACTGTTATTTAAACCAGGGTTATCTTCACAGGCACAGAAGAAGCCCCCGGTAACTCAAAAACCTCAAAACCTCAACCGGGAGAGTTCAAGAAATCCGATTTTCTTGAGACTTGCCCCAGTAGGGTCCCTCAAATCCTATTCCCAACCTATCCTCAGAGTAGCCCATCCAAGCCCTCTCCTTCCAGGGCGCATGGCATCCGTACAGGCGGTCCTCGACTTACGATGGCAATTGAGCCCAGCTTTTCCATTGCTAAGCTAGACCAGGGTTTTTCAACCAGTGGTATGGGTACCACGTGTGGTACATTGGCACCTGGCAGGTGGTACGTGACCATTTTGGAAATTTGGTAGCGGAGGAGGCGAATGAGCTGAACCGGTGGAAGCACCGCACAAGCCTGAGCGAGAGATGGATGGAGCTGCAGAGCTGTCAGGGCTCAGCGGAAGCGCCAGGATCAGCGCCAGGCTCCAGCTGGAGCTCGGCGCTGATCCTGGCGCTTCTGCTGAGCCCAGAAGAAGCACCGATCAGCTGAAATGTTGCAGCCCCTCCAGGGTCTTGTGATTTACATTCAGATGCTTGGCAACTGATTCATATTTATGACGGTCACAGTGTCCCAGGGTCATGTGAAGTGACCAAAACCTGCTGCAACCACCCAGCAGACGGAGGGAATAAAAACCAAACACCCCCCACCCCACCCCCGCTGCCAATCCTCAACAGAAATGCTCACAACCATGAAAACCTCGGACAGGAGGAAGAGCGCCGCCGGGTGGGCAGGCAGGTGTCTTGCTCGGTTGTGACTTGGGGGGCTTTTTTCAGTGCCATTGTAACTTTGAACAGTCACTAAGCGAACTGTTGTAAGTCGAGGACTACCTGTACTTTATCACCTTTTTCCTTTTTGGGGGGGGGGGGTCATCAAGTTTTTGACACCTTGCTAGGCGACTGGTGGTACTCGGATGTTGCCATATCCTAAAAGTGGTACAATGGGTGAAAAGGTTGGAAAGCCCTGAGCTAGACAGTTGTTAAGCGAGCTTGGCCCCGTTTTACGGCCTTTCTCGCCACACTTTAAGGGAATCCCTGCGCTTGTTAAGTTTGTCACACAGTCGTTAAGTGGATCTGGCTTCCAGGTTGACTTTGCACTGGCAGAAGGTCGGGAAAAGGGATCACGTGGCCCCGGGGTACTGCCACTGTCATAAGTATGAGTCAGTTGCCAAGGGTCTGAATTTGGATCACGTGTCCACGGGGATGTTGCAACGGTCGTAAGTGTGAAAAAGGATCATGCTGCAAGTCGCTTTTTACAATGCTGCAACTTTGAACGGCCACTAAACGAAGCGTTGTAAACCGAGGACCACCTGTATGGTCTCTGTATAAGATAAAGGATCACTAGCTTTTTTTTTTATCCCTTGCAGGGCGCAGAACATACTGGCGTGAGTGCAGAGGAAAAAGATAAAAGTGTTCTTCTGATAGGAGGCACGCCAGGATTGTTTTGGAGAACTGAGGCAGAAGCCCACCCAACAGTTCTCCTACGGGCGGTCCTCGACTTACGACAGTTCATTTAGTGACCCCCTTGAAGTTATGATGGCACTGGGGAACGAGGCGACCGTCGTTCACACTTACAACCATTACACGGTATTGTGATTAAAATTCAGACACGTGGCAACTCGGCTGCTAATTTAAGAACTCCAGTGATCCACTTAACCCCAGTGGCAAGTTGGAAGGGACCTTGGAGGTCATCTAGTCCAACCCCCTGCTCAGGCAGGAAACCCTATACAACATTTGTAAGTCGAGGGCTAGCAGTACCCCATTTCTTTACTCCCCAAACGGTCCTATCCGGATCCCTCAATTTATATATATATATATGTATATATGGTTCTCCTAATATACGGAACCATCATATGCTCAGGTGGACTGGATTTGCATTTCGCCCACCAAATAACCCAGGGGTCTTCAAACTGGGCCACTTTAAGACTTGTGGACTTCAACTCCCAGAATTCCTCAGCTGAGGAATTCTGGGAGTTGAAGTCCACAAGTCTTAAAGTGGCCCAGTTTGAAGACCCATGCAATAATCTAACCGAAGTTATCCCCCAAACAATCCTAGCCTCATTGGAAATTCAGCCTCCAGCATTTTGACTGATGGGGATTAATGTGTCTTGTGAACGCAGCTTTCCTTTCTCCCGTGGTCTACACCAGCCTTCCACGATTTGGGGGCAGAAATGTAATGCTTTTATTTAAAAGCCTCAGGGATCGACTCTGATGCGTCCAAGGTTAAACAGGCATCCTAGCCCTGATCTCCAGTCCTTCCCACGTTCTCCCCAAAGAGTGTGAAGCAGGAACATCAAGCCCACTTTTGTAGCTTGCTGACCCCACCCACCTGCCTCCCCTCTCTCTAATTATCCTCCTTGTTTTGACAAGGAGAGACCCTCTGATTTCCGGTTTTCCCCTCCCGTTTGTTACCGGTCGGCTTCTCTCCGTGAAATGGATGAATATTTATATATGTCTATAGAAATCACATTGTTCCAGGATCCCTCCAACGGTTTTAAGTTCCACCCCTACCCCATTTCCACCGCCACCCTCTCCCACCCTCATCCCCCCAATGCACCTGTTTCTCACAGAGTAGTAGCAACATTTAGCATTCCATGCTCCTCACTCTTCTCCTTCATCAGAAGCGCGTGTGAGCCTCGTGGTCCAGGTCCATCTCCTGCCAAAGTTTGCAAAGTGGCCCCTTTTTAAAACGACTTCGCGGCTCAGGTCCGATTTCCTCCAATGGGAGGAGAAAGAGGTCCATCCGGGAACTTTGCTCACCTGATTGCACTCGTCCATAGTAGCAAAGGCTGTTTTTTCGAACCCGGGGCTCAGTCGCTCTGCCCGTTGGGATCCACGCCTTGACCCGTCTGGGAAAGACATTTTTCTGCCCAGCTCAGAGATCGGAGATCAAACCTGAATTCTGGGCCATTGGCTTGGCCAACGTTGGGTGTCCTTCCAGCAGGACGTCATTGGGAGATTCTTCTCGCAAGCCAACATTTGGCCAGGGGGAAAATTTCACACCGCAGTTCGCCAAGGTGCACTTCCTTAGTCCCAAAGCTGGACTCTTGGCGGGCTGGGACTTCTCAACCAGAGAAGAGCTGGTCTCTACATAGACAATGAGGGGTTAAAAGATAGGAGGGGGAGATTGGGAGCGTTCCATACACCCCAAGGGAGACAGTCTGGGGTCAGTCCCGTTCTAATTTCCCCCGGCATGCGGCTGAGCTGGCCATGCGCAAAGTCTGTACGGGTCCAGGCAGAACGAAGAGCTCAGTAACGGTGCGCGTCAGGGGGTTAGGAGATACTTCCAAAAGAGGCTGGACAGGCAAGTGGAGTGGGGAGGGGGGACAGAGAGGTTAAGGTGGAAAAAGAAGAACAAAGGGAGTAAGTACAGAAGCGGCAGCGACAGACCAGGGCGTGCAAAAAAGACAACACAAGGGAATGGGGTTGTGTGGGCAATATTACGGAGATGGGACGTCGAGTGTCGGAAGCAAAACGAGGGGTCAGCCGGCGGGATTAGATATTCCTTCGGCCGGCCGTTCCCGCAGGAATGGGATACTCGGCCAAGGCCGTTACAGGAGCTCTCCAAGGTCCTGGCCCAGCCTTCCCAACCTGGAGGATTGCCTGATGAGTATCGACTTCAACTCCCAGGGTTCCCTGCAAGGGCGTGTGGCCTGGGGAATTCTGGGAATTGAAGTCCACTATCACGCATCTCCCCCTGATGATGCAAAGCTCCAGCCAGTGGGCTTTCTGAGTTGGGGGGTGGCCAAAGAACTTTGAAGAAGGAGATGGATGCTGAGGAAGTGGGGGACCAGCAGAAAGGTGGGGAGCAGACACCGAGGAGTGGGGGAACAGAAAGGAAAAAATGGGGAAGGGGGGGAAGGACAGAAGAAAGGAGAGACGGAGATGGAGCAGAGAAATAGAGAAGGCAGAAGAGTTAGAGAGAGAAAAGTGTAGGGCAGCTGCCCCAAACCTTTCAGTGGGGCTGGTTTTCCACAATTTTATAATTCATGAAGGATGAAGGGATTAGATGTGGTTTGTCTTTGGACAGGAGACCACAAGGAAATCCAAATCAGCTTGGACAGGAGACCACGAGGAAATTCCCAGTTTAGATTGGGGAAGTCAAAGACCCATCCTGGCCAACCACTTCTATGGTGCTGTTAGGAAAACTCGGTAACCTCATCAGAAGCCAAACTCAACTCAGAAACTTGATTGAGTCCAAAACATCTGGAGAACATCACGTTGGGGAAGATCCTCCTACAAGAATACCATTCTTTCTACTCTTTTGCCCTCTATAATGACCTTTTTAGTGAGTTACACATGGAGACCGTCCTACTTACCCATTACACAAGTCACCAACCTCCCATGAATTAAGTAGAATAAGCGGTGCCCGGCTGGATCAAATACCTGGTTCATCTAGCTCAGGGGTAGGCAACCTTGGCTTTTTTATGACTCGTGGACTTCAACTCCCAGAATTCCTGAGCCAGCCACGCTGAGGGAAAAGGGAGAGGTTTCCAAGCTGAGCCATGCTGGCTCAGGAATTCTGGGAGTTGAAGTCCACGAGTCATAAAAGAGCCAAGGTTGCCTACCCCTGGCCTAGTTCAACAGTCTGGTTTTCTAAATCAAATGTTTCTCAACCCTGACAAGTTGACAACTAGACTTTCTCCTAGAATTTCCCAGCCAGCAGTTCTAGGAACTGAAGTCCACACATCTTCAACTTGCCAAGGTTGAGAACATGCTGTTCTTACTGACCACCCAAGAAAGCCTCGTTTCCCAGCAGACGGCCTTCAGAGGAAGTCCCGCTGCCATCATGGCTAATAACCATGGCTTCCTAAGATCTGTAGGGATCCATGTTACTTGCTATAGGAAAATAAAATCTCTACTTCTTTTTCTCTCTCCTCCTTTTGAGAGGCAAATCACAGCAAATTTAACAGGCCCAAGGATATAAATGCCCATGGATGTCTGGGGTGGGGCACTGAGGCTATTAAACCTTGTGAACTCTCAAGCTTCCTTCTTCTGTTATGTATTCAAAATGGACAGTGATTAATATTTATATGTTACTTATATGTAAGTGTGTAGGTCTATAACAGGGGTGGGCAACCTTGGCTCTTTTATGACTCGTGGACTTCAACTCCCAGAATTCCTGAGCCAACATGGCTCAGCTTGGAAACCTTTCCCTTTTCCCTCAGCGTGGCTGGCTCAGGAATTCTGGGAGTTGAAGTCCACGAGTCATAAAAGAGCCAAGGTTGCCTACCCCTGGTCTGTGCATATGTTGTAAAAAGTATGTTTAAATGTGTGTTATGTACGGGTACACTTCGAGAGCAAGCAACTAAATTTCATTTTTAATGTGTGCCGTTCTGCCCACAGTAAAAAAATGACAATAAAGGTTATCTAAAAAATAAATAAATCTAAATAACGAGACAGAACTGTATAATCTACAGATTTGCATCCCAGGGACAAAAGGCTGGCATGGCCTTGTTGTATAACTGCACTGTTTTGGGGGTCTGTAGAACAGCAGGAATCCTGAACCCTGAAATCTAATGTCCACATCAACCAATTTTCAGAGTTTACATTAGGCAATGAAGCATAAACTAGCCAAAACGGTCGAGTGTAAGCTGTAAATGAAGATTTAAGGTCCACAGTTAACCAGGTTAATCACATGGCACGACGTGTGGGGCCAACAGGACTTTACCTGGTTTTGTGTGAATGGGTACTTGTGCCACAAAAAAATAAATCTAAAATAAACCAGGCAGGACAGGGGAGAGAAAGAACGCGGCTTGCAAAATCTGGGAAAAACGAGAAGCCACGATTGCAACGAATCAGGGCAGGGTTATTAGCTCCCTCTGTTGAATTTCCGCCTGATGCACAGGCAGAAGATAGCTATTCCATTCACTGCTTTTAGCACTGATCATTTGAAAGATGTGTCTACAGACAGACATCTACTTCCAGTTATCCTACCTTGGCTGAGAAGCTGTAGGTTGCGGACTTCCTCCCGCACCTGAAGCTGCAGCACCTGTTGGAGCACTTCCTGTCGCTGAGACTCCTGGATAATCCCCATGCGCTGCAGCTTCTCCCCGTTCAGCCGCAAGAGGGCCCGACCTGTCAAAAAGGAAGCAAAGGAATGGCTCTTCACACAACCTTTTTCGCCCCGCTCAAAGAAAGGTCTTGTGGTTTGGTGTAGTCGTGGATAAGGCTCTGGGTTCAAGACCTGCCTCAGGCATGAAAGCCGGCCGAATGACTTTGGGCCNTAATCCCCATGCGCTGCAGCTTCTCCCCGTTCAGCCGCAAGAGGGCCCGACCTGTCAAAAAGGAAGCAAAGGAATGGCTCTTCACACAACCTTTTTCGCCCCGCTCAAAGAAAGGTCTTGTGGTTTGGTGTAGTCGTGGATAAGGCTCTGGGTTCAAGACCTGCCTCAGGCATGAAAGCCGGCCGAATGACTTTGGGCCCATCCCCAGGTGAATTCATGTCCCGCCTCAGGCATAAAAGCCGGCTGGGTGACTTTGCGCCAATCCCCAGGCGACTTGGATTTATTTATTTTCATCCGTTTACATGAACACTTCTAAGCAACCTTTCAATATGTAGTTTGCTTGATTGCGGTTGACACTAATACGGCTATAGACATAACAGGGTACATTCGGTAGCAAAACGGAAACACACCAGACGGAAAGAAAATAAATGGATTATATCGGTGATCTGATGTCACTAAATAATTGGAGCACAGCACAATCATTCTCTATCTATCTATCTATCTATCTATCTATCTATCTATCTATCTATCTATCTATCTATCTATCTATCTATCTATCTATCTATCTATCTATCTATCTCTATCTCTATCTCTATCTCTCTATCTATCTATCTATCTATCTATCTATCTATCTATCTATCTCTACATCTATCTATCTTTCTATCTCTCTATTTCTCTATCTGTCTATCTATCTATCTATCATCTATCTATCTATCTATCTATCTATCTATCATCTATCTATCTATCTATCTATCTATCTATCTATCTATCTATCTATCTCTATCTAAATATCTATCTATCTATCTATCTATCTATATATCTATCTATCTCATCTCTCTCTCTCTCTCTCTCTCTCTCTCTATCTATCTATCTCATCTCTCTCTATATATCTCTCTCTCTATATATCTATCTCTATCTATCTCTATCTATATACATATCTATCTATATACAGTATACATATCTCTATCTATCTCTATCTCTATCTCTATATCCGTCCGTCCGTCCGTCCGTCCGTCCGTCCGTCCGTCCATCTATCTATCTATCTATCTATCTATCTATCTATCTATCTATCTATCTATCTATCTATCTATCTATCTATCTATCTATCTATCTATCTATCTATCTATCTATCTTTGTCTGGGTTCCAACAGTTAACTTACTGCCTTTCTCTCTTTCTCGTTTTTCTTCATCTCATTCTTTATAGCCCATTGCTCTTGAGAACTGCCCGCCACCACATTCAATAATGCAGGTCTATCCAGATGGATGAACCTCCAAAGGAATTCATTTCCGAAGGCAGAGTTTGCCAGTTTCCCCAGCTTTTAATCGCCCACCCAGCCTTGTTCTGTGGGGCCGCTTGGGCAGACGGAGGCAACCTTGCGTGCCTCTCCCCGAGAAAGGCATTGGAGTTTCCCATCATGCCTTGCTCCTCATAGCTAGGGGCCGTCGGCAGAGCGGCCTCATCACCTCTCCACTTCCTCTGGGTCCAATTCAAGAGGCTTGCTTTATTTCCAAGCGAAGGAACTGAAGGAGCGGTTCCATTAGTATTTTATTATTGTTGCCCTCAGGGCAATGAAGTGGTGAAGCTCTCGGTCTTTGTGAATGCAGGAAAAAAGTTAAAAGAAACAACAAAAAAAAAAGCCACACACACATACGCACATGTAACAAAGGCACATGCCTCATCCAAAGATAGCATTCAATTGATTTCTCATCTTCTGATATATATTCGTAGCTCAGGGTTGAACTGAGGGGGTCCTCGATGCTCTCAGAGCTTGGCTGTTTTCTTGCAGATGTTTCATTACCCAACATCATCAGTTCAAGAACGGAGTGGGGTTTGTAGAGTGGAGGAGAAGAGGAGGAGGAGAAGGAGGAGGAGTAGGAGGAGGAGAAGGAGGAAGAAGAGGAGGAGAGGAAGAGAACGGGAGGAATGGGAGGAGGAAGAGGAAGAGGAGAAGGAGGAAGAGGAGGAGGAGGAGAGGAAGAGGAGCAGGAGGAGAGGGGGAGGAATGGGAGGAGGAGGGGAGGAAGAGAAAGGGAGGAATGGGAGGAGGAAGAGGAGAGTAAGAGAAGGGGAGGAAAAGGAGAAGAAGGAAAGTAAGAAAAGGAATAGGAAGAGGAGAAGAAGAAGGAGAAGAAGGGAAGGAATAGGAAGAGGAGAAGAAGGAGAAGGGAAGGAAGAGGAGGAGGAGAGGAGAGGAATGGGAGGAGGAAGAGGAGGAGGAGAGGAAGAGAATGGGAGGAGGAGGAGGAGGAAGAGGAGGAGGAGGAAGAGGAGGAGGAGAGGGGGAGGAATGGGAGGAGGAGGAAGAGGAGAAGAAGAAGAGGAGGAGAGGAAGAGAAAGAGGAGGAGGAGGAGAGGGGGAGGAATGGGAGGAGGAGGAGGAAGAGGAGAAGGAGGAAGAAGAGGAGGAGAGGAAGAGAAAGAGGAGGAGGAGGAATGGGAGGAGGAGAAGGAAGAGGAGAAGGAGGAGGAAGAGAAGGGGAGGAATGGGTGGTGGAGGAGGATATAATAGTCATAAGTGTGAAAAATGATCCTAAGTCACTTTTTCAGTCACTAAAACTGTTGCAAGTTGAAGACTGCCTGTAATTGTAATTCTAACTGTAATCCAGGCCAGTATCCTAACTGAATGAATGAAAACCAACCGACCGATCAAAACAGGACGGGACAGTCAGAAAAAAACCAAACACACTGAGAGTAGAGAGTCCTCCTGATTGAGGAGGGCGAGACCTGTTGAGTGTCCATGGCTCGGCCCCCCTTCAGCGCGTCCTGACGGATGCCTACCTGTGATGGCGTGGTGTGAGAAGGCCTCCACGTAGATGAGATAATTGTGTGGGCAGTGCTTCTTCAGCCATTTGCACACATCCTGCTGGGTCCATAGCACCACCGGCTTGGTAAGGCTGCCCAAGGTAGGGCTGGTGTGGTAGATCCCGTACTGTTCATAAGTGCGGTTCTACAAGGATCCAGAAGGGAAGAAAAGAGCAGACAGCAGCATTATGGAGCATGGAATTTGCAGCGTTACAAAAGGGGAGTTTTGAAGAATTTTGCACCCGTGTTTATTCCTAAATAGGACATTGATGCACCAATGTTTATTCTTGAATAAAACTTTTTTTTTTTAAGTCAGCAAGTTATGAGTGCTCCTGCACCGGAGCTTTTGAAGAAGAGATCGGACAGCCACTTGTCTGAAATGGTATAGGGTCTCCTGCCTGAGCAGGGGGTTGGACTAGATGACCTCCGAGGTCCCTTCCACCTCTGTTATTCTGATATTCTATTATTATTCTGTTATTTCGTGACTCTTGTTATTCTGATGGGTTGCTTTCCCTTTGGAACCGTAACTCAATTCGTGCAACATAGCTAACCAGTAGCTGATAAAAACAGAGATTTAGAAAGTTGGAAATATGAGAAAATGTGGATTATGTGAGGAAGATTTATAACGGATTTGTAAATACTTTGATCGATACACAATTAATGTTAATGTGGG
>NW_015389216.1:88824-92483 GCF_001527695.2 Protobothrops mucrosquamatus
TTATTTCGTGACTCTTGTTATTCTGATGGGTTGCTTTCCCTTTGGAACCGTAACTCAATTCGTGCAACATAGCTAACCAGTAGCTGATAAAAACAGAGATTTAGAAAGTTGGAAATATGAGAAAATGTGGATTATGTGAGGAAGATTTATAACGGATTTGTAAATACTTTGATCGATACACAATTAATGTTAATGTGGGAAATCCTATTTTTAATAAGATGATTGCTACTTCCTAGTATATGATTGTATTTTGATAAGATTATTATGAATGTGATGATTATTTTATTCTAATACTTGTATACCTAGACAACACACTGTTCAATACAGAAATTGAATTTTGGAAATAATAATAATAATAATAATAATAATAATAATAGTAGTAGTAGTAGTAGTAGTAGTAGTAGTAGTAATAATAATAATAATAATAATAATAATAATAATAATAATAATAATAATAATCTGCAAGAAATATCATTTGCCTGTAAGCAAGAACTGGTGGGATAATAAAATAGAGAAAGTCATAGAAAATGATAAAGTTAAACTGCTCTGGGATTTCAGAATTCAAACAGACAAGCACCTGCAACATAACACCCCGGACTTAACAATTGTCGATAAGAAAGACAAAAAAGTCTGGATAGTGGATGTGGCAGTGCCTGGAGACAACAGAATAGATGAGAAAGAACTGGAGAAGATAACAAAATACAAAGACCTACAAATAGAAATAGAAAGACTATGGTAATGCAAGCAAGGGTAGTACCAATAGTAATAGGCTCCTTGGCTGCAATCCCAAAACAACTTGAGCACCACTTGAACACCATTGGCATTGACAAATTCACCATTAGTCAATTGCAAAAGGCCTTACTAGGAACTGCTTCCATCCTGCGACGAGATCTGTAATACCATCAAACATCCACATCTGCCTATCCCAGGTCCTGGGAAAGGACTCGATAGGTAGACAAAAATGCCAAATCCAGTCTGAACATCTGGCTGACTGTGCGATGATCATCATCATAATAATAATAATAAAGTTGGAAGGGACCTTGGAGGTCATCTAGTCCAACACCCTGCTCAGAGAGCTAACCAGAGAGGAACTAGACATATTTGCATTAGATGTGAAGATTGAATAATTTTTAGTGTGTTAATCTGTTTTGCAAATCTGATGCCTCTGGTGAGTTTCCGGTTTGACAAATTGTACAAAACTAGAAGTTCAAGGTTGATTCAAGTATCAGGTTAAGTGGGTGGCGTGAACACACATTCCCAGGACAACAAGGACATCCCAGCTACATAGAGACTCCTGTTTTTTCAGGGCTGTGAACTACTATATTTTATACAAATAAAACGTAATAGGCTAGGTCAGTGATGGCGAACCTATGGCATGCGTGCCCGAGGCGGCACTCAGAGCCCTCTCTGTGGGCACACCTGCCGCCACTGCTGCCAGTTCACGCAGGTCCATTAGGCCACCGCTGGTGCCCGGAGTAGCAGCCCCACCCAGCACAAAGGAGGTGAAGCAGCTAGCTAGCAAGCTTGAGTAGGGGTGGTAGACCATGCACTTGCTGGCCTCCGTGCGCAGAGGCTGATGGTGTCAGGCAGCAGCTACCCCTGCCTCACCTTACCCCGCAGCAATGGCACCCCTGCCCTACCCCCTGCCTCACCCCACAGGACGAGCCCCCTGCCCTCCACCCCACTCACCAGAGACCCCCTGGATCTCCCCCAATCCTGCCCAGCCCTCACAGGCGTCCCCCCCGTGAGCAACATCAAGGTGGCCATGCCCACCCTCGCCATGCCCACTCAGTCTGCCCACCCACCCCCGAGGGCATCAATGCTGATGCGGCCCTGGCACTTTGCAATAAATAAGTGGGTTTTGGGTTGTGGTTTGGGCACTCGGTCTGTAAAAGGTTCGCCATCACTGGGCTAGATTTCCTCCCTGAGCAGGGGTTGGACTAGATGATCTCCAAGGTCCCTTCCATCATCATCATCATCATCATCATCATCATCATCATCATCATCATCATCATTATTATTATTATTATTATTATTACTATTATTATTATCCCAAAGATGCTTTTTCCATGACGCAACTGGACTTTCTTGTTTTTCTTTGAAGATGTTTCGCTTCTCATCCCAGAAGCTTCTTCAGGCTCTGACTGGATGGTGGGGAATGGAAAGATTTTGGACAGAGAGGGCCATGGGTTTGAAAGAAGGGTCAAAGAGGCCATCTAGGTCAAAACTGAACAGCCCTCTCTCAACAGAGGACACGACATCATCTATCTCCAGTCTACCACACAGTCCTTTCAGCAGTTCCAAGAAGGCTCCACACCCATTTGCACCACTCAGGTGACCCTGAGGACGCAGATGAACCTCCAAGTGGTCTCAACGACTCTCTAAAAGGATGCAAATGACCAGCTGTCTGCAAGGAGTATAAATCCTTCCATTCCCCACCATCCAGTTTAATGAAGAGAAGGACGAGGGGGGACATGATAGCAGTGTTCCAGTATCTCAGGGGCTGCCACAAAGAAGAGGGAGTCAAGCTATTCTCCAAAGCTCCTGAAGGCAGGACAAGAAGCAACGGATGGAAACTAACCAAAGAGAGAAGCAACCTAGAACTAAGGAGAAACTTCCTGACAGTTAGAACAATTAGCCAGTGGAACAACCTGCCTCCAGAAGCTCTGAATACTCCAAAGCTGGAAGTTTTTAAGAAGAGACTGGACAGCCGTTTGTCCGAAATGGTATAGGGCAGTGGTGGTGAACCTATGGCACGGGTGCCAGAGGTGGCACTCGGAGCCCTCTCTGTGGGCACGCGTGCCGTCGCCCCAGTCCTAGGCCTTCAGCTGGGTTTTATAAAAACTTTTAGCTTTAGGCCTCCGCTGCTGTGTGCAAAAAAAAAAAAAGGTTCAATCAATCAGTCAATTTCAACTTGCGGGGGAAAAAAAAGATCTTGCAAAGTTGGAATTGATTGAACTTTTTAATCCCATCCAGTCTGCCGTTACCACCGCAGCCACGCCCACCCAATGGGCCACACCCACTCGGCACTCGACGATGCATAAGTGGGTTTTGGGTTGCAGTTTGGGCACTCGGTCTCTAAAAGGTTCGCCATCACTGGTATAGGGTTACCTGCCTGAGCAGGGGGTTGAACTTGATGACCTCCAAGGTCCCTTCCAACTTTATTATTATTATTATTAGAAGCGAAACGTCTTCAAAGGAAAAACAAGAAAGTCCAGTTGCCTCCTGAAAAAGCATCTTTGGGATAACCAGGACCCGGATGGCTGAGAATTTCCAAAGATTCTCCTTCCGCTTTCCTTTGCTTTACAGGCACGTGAACGTCACTAAAGTTGATGAGGTTGCAAAGTAAGTCAAGTGTCTTTGTAACTGAACGTTCGCTAAATGGATGGTTGTTAAGTCAAGGTCTACCTGTAGGTGAAATGGGTTGTGCGCAACCCATTCCACAGATTTGGGAGAAACCTAGCTTGGCAGGGACCCAGCTAAAAGCATTGCCAGCAGATGCCAAACTATCTCCTGTTTGAAGACCTTTCTCAAAAGTTCTGCATATCTGCAGCGGAAGGAGGAAGGCAGGGAGACGATGATAATGACAATGTCATTATGCAAATGTTGTAATTCAAGCGAACTGTGAGCGTGTAAGTCACCTTCGTTCACAGCTGTTG
>NW_015389216.1:92542-98529 GCF_001527695.2 Protobothrops mucrosquamatus
ACAGCTGTTGCAAGATTTTGTTTTTTTGTGTTCACTGTGAAGCCGCAGTTAGCCTTAGGATAATATTGCTTTATGTTTTGTGTTTTATTTTATTTTTTAAATTATTTTTTACTGTGTTTAAACCAATGAACAAAATAAAAGTAGACTTACGTGAAACAGAGTTAATGATACACGCTGGAAACTTAATTATAATAATAATAATTTTAAAAGGAGGCCGGAGTAATTATGCTATAAAAAGGCAACTAAAACAGTAATGGGCTTCCTGTATAGCAGGGGGGGGGCAACTACGCCATCTTTATGACCTGTGGACTTCAACTCCCAGAATTCACAAGCCAGCATGACTGGCTCGGGAATTCTGGGAGTTGAAGTCCACAAGTCATAAAGATGGCATAGTTGCCCACTCCTACTATGAGGGATTCTGGGAGTTGAAGTCCACAGGTCATAAAGATGCCATAGTTGCCCACCCCTACTATGAGGGATTCTGGGAGTTGAAGTCCACAGGTCATAAAGATGCCATAGTTGCCCACCCCTAATATGAGGGATTCTGGGAGTTGAAGTCCACACATATTGAAGTTGCCAAGTTTGAGAAACATATTCTCTAATGTCTCCATCATGGTCTCTTCAATAACCATCTAATTCATATTTTGACAGAAAATGCATATCAACAACCCACTGCTGGAAATCTGCTGTTGACCAGGGTGATAATTGCCTTTAGTCAATGACCGTTTCCAAAATGCCCGCCATTTTTCAAAATATGATGAATTCCAAATGCTGCAGGTACAGCCAAAACAAGCATGTCTACCTTTAATTCACAGCAAAGGATTCAAATCATGTGGAGGGTCTCCCAGAATATGATCCTAATAGGACAAGACCAAACTACACGAGTTAATCTTCCAACCTCAGAACTGCACCTCTTAAAAAAAAAAAAAGAATTTTACCTAATTCAACATTTTTATAAGCAAGCGCACATGCGTTGTTACAGTTGCTGCTAATCTCATTTTGAGGTGGTTAAGAAAGTTTAGGAAATTTATCCTTCACTATTAATTAGAATCTGATTTTTTGGTAACTTTACAGGGAGTCCTCATTTAGCGACTGCCTCCTTTAGCGGCTGTTCAGTTATGATGGTGCTGAAAAAGTAATTTTATGACCAATCCTTGCATTTATGATTTTGGCAGGTCTGTAAAACAAATAGGGAAGTTGAAGGAAGATCAGAAGCACAGACGTGGGTTCACTTATTGACCGCTTTGCTTAACGACCAGGTGGCTGGTCCCAATTGTGGTTGCTAAACAAGGACTAACTGTAATCCATTATTCTCCATTCTATACTATTAAATCATTCTTTTTTTTACTCCTTTGTCTGCTCTGTGATAACTTTTCCCTTTAAATCTTGGCCGTTCACAGCAGGCTGGATCTCACTAATCCTGATTTGTGAAACTGGAGCAAAATGCAGCTTGCATGGACGGCGTTCATGGCTTATTTCCAAAGGCAAATTGGAAACTGATTTAAGCAATCTGTGCCCAAGAGTGACAGCATCTTCTCCTGAAAGAAAACAGCATTCTCCAGAATTCCTTTTGTCACAGAGTTATAAGTAGCCGGTATCTAGAGACACATACGTTTATTTTTTTGCAAATTGGCCCCCCAAAAAAAGTCTGAATTCATTTCTCTTCTCTCCCTATCATCCAATTGCCTTTTGAAAAAGCACCTTTGGAACGTGTGTTGCACACTCGCTCACTCAGATCTAGGCAGGAAGTCATGTTTGACTCACATGGAGATCATTTTCTATGGCAGGCCTGCGCAACGGACAGTCTGGGGCAGGGGTAGGCCAGCTTGGCTCTTTTATGACTCGTGGACTTCAACTCCCAGAATTCCTGAGCCAGCATGGCTCAGCTTGGAAACCTCTCCCTTTTCCCTCAGCATGGCTGGCTCAGGAATTCTGGGAGTTGAAGCCCACGAGTCATAAAAGAGCCAAGGTTGCCTACCCCTGAACTAGAACAAAATTATTAACCCAAAACAGGAGGTGTGTGTGTTTGTGTGTCTGCCAGAAGATATAAAAAATGATGAAAGGTTTAATTATCAAAAGGTCATCAGCTGAATCCAGGCAATTTGTACCCTGCTGGCTGTCACCCATGCCCAGGGGTAGGCAACCTTGGCTCTTTTATGACTTGTGGACTTCAACTCCCAGAATTCCTGAACCAGCCATGCTGAGGGGAAAGAGAGAGGTTTCCAAGCTGAGCCAGGAATTTCCAAGCTGGCTCAGGAATTCTGGGAGTTGAAGTCCACGAGTCACAAAAGAGCCAAAGTTGCCTACCCCTGGTCTGGGGCGACATGTGGCCTGGCCAGCAGACTTGCACAGCCCAAAACTCAAATTAGACACTTCCAAAAGTTGCTGCTGCAAATGACACACACTGCTAAGTGCTGCCAATATTTTCAGGACTTACTGATCCGGTAGCTCCATGGCAGCCACTGCAGTCCTCTATTTATCCCAAAGGTGCTTTTTTAGGAGGCAACTGGACTTTCTTGTTTTTCCTTGAAGGTGTTTCACTTCTTATCCAAGAAGCTTTTCCAGCTTTGACTGGATGGTGGGGAATGGAAGGATTTATACTCCTTGCAGACCGCTGGTCATTTGCATCCTTTTAGAGAGTCATTGAGGCCACCTGGAGGCTTATCTGTGTCCTCAGGCTCATCTGAGTGGTGCAAATGAGTGTGCTGGAAGGACTGTGTTGTAGATTGGAGACAGGTGATGTCGTATCCCTCCCTGTTCAGCCCTCTCTCAACAGAGGGGGGGTGGATACAACATCATCTATCTCCAGTTTACAACACAGTCCTTCCAGCAGTTCCAAGAAGGCTCCACACCCATTTGCACCACTCAGGTGACCCTGAGGAGAGAGAGAAACCTCCAGGTGGCCTCAACGATTCTCAGACAGAGTACAAACGACCAGATGACTGCCAGGAATATAGATCCTTCCACTCTCCACTGTTCAGTCAGAATGGAAGAAGCTTCTTGGATGAGAAGTGAAACATCTTCAAAGATGTTAACGAAGAGAAGGACGAGGGGGGACATGATAGCAGTGTTCCAATATCTCAGGGGCTGCCACAAAGAAGAGGGAGTCAAGCTATTCTCCAAAGCCCCTGAAGGCAGGACAAGAAGCAACGGATGGGAACTGATCAAGGAGAGAAGCAACCTAGAACTAAGGAGAAACTTCCTGACAGTTAGAACAATTAGCCAGTGGAACAACCTGCCTCCAGAAGCGGTGAATGCTCCAACACTGGAAGTTTTTAAGAAGGGACTGAACAGCCATTTGTCTGAAATGGTGTAGGGTTTCCTGCCTGAGCAGGGGGTTGGACTTGATGACCTCCAAGGTCCCTTCCAACTTTATTATTATTATTATTATTTTGGGACAACCCTGACCTGCATGATTGAGAATCTCCGTAGGGGTAGTCAACCTTCGTTCTTTTATGACTCGTGGACTTCAACTCCCAGAATTCCTGGAATTCTGGGAGTTGAAGTCCACGAGTCATAAAAGAGCCAAGGTTGACTACCCCTGCCGTAGACCTTCAGTACTCCGTTGGTTTGTTTATTTATGGAGAGGGGCCGAGTGTCAACCTACCTGGGAGTTCTCAGTCCCTGGTTGCTGAAGGAGTTTGACAGGTCTCCCGCCAGCTGTCCTCTGGCTTCGCCCGTCATGCCAGGTGAGATTGCCGCCTGAAGTCCTCTGCAGGCGGTAACTGAGATTCTCGGCCGATACAGTGTGCTCCAGGAGGTTCGGGCAGAAGCCAAAGTGAGTTGCAGCCACTGTGGAGCAGAGAATGTGCGACAATAATTTGTCAGCTTCTAGCTACTGGTCCCTCCCCCCCACATTGCGCAGGAAAAAAACCCCAAGGATTTAATTTGGTGTTGGGTTTAAGGTGTTGGCTTAGAAACCAGGAGATGGTGAGTTCTAGTGTCATCTTGGGCATGAAAGCCGGCTGGGTGACTTTGAGCCAATCGCCGGGAGACAGTGAGTTCTAGTTCCGCCTCAGGCATGAAAGCCGGCTGGGTGACTTTGAGCCAATCGCCGGGAGACAATGAGTTCTAGTTCCGCCTCAGGCATGAAAGCCGGCTGGGTGACTTTGAGCCAATCGCCNGGCTGGGTGACTTTGAGCCAATTGCCAGGAGACGGTGAGTTCTAGTTCCGCCTCAGGCATGAAAGCCGGCTGGGTGACTTTGAGCCAATCGCCGGGAAACAATGAGTTCTAGTTCCGCCTCAGGCATGAAAGCCAGCTGGGTGACTATGAGCCAATCGCCAGGAGACAGTGAGTTCTAGTTCCGCCTAAGGCATGAAAGCCGGCTGGGTGACTTTGAGCCAATCGCCAGGAGACAGTGAATTCTAGTTCCGCCTCAGGCATGAAAGCCAGCTGGGTGACTATGGGCCAATCACCAGGAGACGGTGAGTTCTAGTTCCGCCTAAGGCATGAAAGCTGGCTGGGTGACTTTGAGCCAGTCACTAGAAGACAGTGAGTTCTAGTTCCGCCTCAGGCATGAAAACTAGCTGGATGATGTTGGCCCAATCCCTCCCTCTCAGCCCAAACCAACTCACAGGTTGTTGTTTGCAGGTAAAGAGGAAGTGGAAGGAGTACTATGAATCTTTGCGAACCTTGAGTTAGCAATAAAGGTGGGATAAAACCCTAATAAATATATTAAAAAATAATAATAAAGCTGGCTCAGTGTTGGCCCCCTCAGAGAATCGATGGGGCTCTGCCCTTTTGAGTTCTGCTTGCACACTTGGTTTGCAGGCCCGGAAAAATCACTTATGAACGGCAGAACCTTGGCAAGGATGCCTGCCAGTTTTAGAGAGAGACAGGAGATATGTCTGAAGCAGGAACTCCCTCTCTGCAATCAATAACACAACACAGGCATTATTATTACTATTTTTTGCTGCAGACCTAAAGACGGGAAAAAAAGCTCCTCTCCCAGACTTTCCATTTACTGCTTTTTCCTAGTCTAGCGTGTAACCTGATTTCAGCGACCTCTACACACACACACGCACACGCACACGCACACACACACACACACACGCGCACACACACACTTCTTCCTTCTTTTGTTTGGGCAGAGAACCCAACAAAGCCGCCAACGGTCATGGAGGAGATTTACTCACTCCAGAGCAATTAAATCCGGAGGCCAGAGATGGCCAGGCGCTCAGCCCTTCTGGCAATTTAGAGATAGGCTCGACAGACGGTCGTTTGTGTCAGAGGCTGACAAATTATTCACCCCGTTGTGCTAGATTTATGCCGTATTTTGGCCGATGCCGGGCTTCTCCTTTCAAATAAATCTGTGTCGCTGTTCACGGACTCAGAATGAGGCCTGTCTGCCTCTAGGGCAGCTGAATACACAGCTGGAGAACTGCAGCCCGCAGTGTAGCACCTGTTTCTCTGACTCTCTCCTGCGCCAAAGGATCGTTCCCTCCTGTCTGCATTCACACAACCATCTGAACTCTAAACCCAAGTCAGCAAATCACAAGACTGGGTTCACCTTAACCTGTGATGCATAAACAACACACTTAGTGGCCTAAAAACCAGGAAGTGGTGAGTTTTAGTCCCACTTTTAAGCATGAAAGCTGGCTGGGTGACTTTGGGCCAATCACCAGGAGACCACGAGTTCTAATCCCACCTTTGGCATCAAAGCCATCTGGGTGATTTTGAGCCAGTCACCAGGAGACGGTGAGTTCTAGTCCCGCCTTAGGCATGAAAGCTGACTGGGTGACTTTGGGATTCTGATATGAATCAACTTTGGAACTTAGTATCATATTATATTTATTTATTTATTTATTTATTTAATTGCATTTATATCCCGCCCTTCTCCTTGCGGACTCAGGGCGGCTGACAATGATTAAAATACTAACATATACATCTAATTAAAAATTGATTAAAAAGAAATATTTAGATACGTCAAATTTAAAAGTAATTAAAACCCCTTTAAAATCCCTTAGGCCAGTCCCGCGAGCTGGA
>NW_015389216.1:101527-102988 GCF_001527695.2 Protobothrops mucrosquamatus
GGGGCAGGGGTGGAGCGGGGGCGAGGGCGGGGCCAGTTTTTGGGTACTCGGTCTCTAAAAGGTTCGCCATCACTGCCCTAATCCTACAGTTTCCTTAATTCATCTATAAGTAGTCCATAGTCCTCAACTTACAACAGTACATTTAGTGACCGTTCAAAGTTACAACGCTGAAAGATGTGACTCGTGACCGTTGCAGCATCACCTATTGTGAACTTCTGGCAAGCAAAGTCAATGGGGCAAGCTAAATTCACTTAACAACCGGGCTACTCACTTAACCACTGCAGTGATTCACTTAAGAACTGCGGCAAGGAAGGTCGTAAAATGGGGCAGAATTCACTTACCAACCGTCTGACTTAGCAACAGAAATGGGCTCAATTGTGGTTGTAAATTGAGGACTATCTATATTTTGGGGGGAGAGGGAGGGGGTTGTGCAATATGTTGGCTCTTACATTGATTTGTGTGTGTAACACTTGAAGCCACTCAGAAATCCAAAGAACAAAGTTCAAACGAATCAAGTTTGGCTTAGCTTAGCTTGGCGATCGAGAATAAGCATCCGTGTGATCGGTCAGCTCACTGAAATACAGACTGATAGAGTCTTGCAATGAAGTGCAGGCTGCCAGAAGGCCAGACAAGGAACAGCGGATGGAAACTAATCAAGGAGAGAAGCAACCTGGAATTAAGGAGAAACTTCCTGACAGTGAGGATAATTAACCAGGGGAAGAACCTGCCTCCAGAAGTCGTGGGTGCTTCATCAAAATGAATAACAAAATGAAATTCAGTGGTGAAAAAAGTAAGGTTCCACACTTAGGAAAGAAAAACCAAATGCACAGGTACAGCATAAGTGGTACGTTGCTCAATAGTAGCAACTGAGAGAGGGATCTTGGAATCCTAGTGGACCATCCCTTAAATATGAGCCAGCCGTGTGCTGCAGCTGCCAAAGAAGCCAACACAGTGCTGGGCTGCATTAACAGAGGGAGACAATCAAGATCACATGAAGTGTTAATACCGCTTTACAAGGCCTTGGTAAGGCCACACCTGGAATATGGCATCCAGTTTTGGTCACCATGATGTAAAAAAGATGTTGAGACTCTAGAAAGAGTGCAGAGAAGAGCAACAAAGATGATTAGGGGACTGGAGGCTAAAACATATGAGGAACGGCTGCTGGAATTGGGTATGTCTAGTTTAATGAAGAGAAGGACGAGGGGGGACAGGATAGCAGCCTTCCAATATCTCAGGGGCTGCCACAAAGAATGGAATGGAATTGAGGTAGATGGGAAATGTCATAGGAAAATGTTTTTAAAATGTTTTGTTATATCAATAAGGGGAATAGAGTATTGTAGTATTTGATTGTGCTTAATTGTGCCTAAAATCCATGTAACCTGTGTGCCAATTCTAAAGAGACAACCTTTTACAAGAAGTGCCAACTGAAAGTCACAGATGGTGTAAGATATTACCGCCTAG
>NW_015389217.1:0-1099 GCF_001527695.2 Protobothrops mucrosquamatus
ACTTTTTTTCATATGTGGTGGACTTGCAAGGTTATTAAGGCCTTTTGGATAAAATTGTGGTGGAATTTACAGCAAATTTTTAAAAGAAGAATTACTTTCTCGCCTCAGTTGTTTCTCCTAGGTATTACACAAAATTTGGATGTAAAAGAAACGAATTTGATGTTATATTGCTTAACTGCTGCCCGTTTGTTGATAGCTCTAAACTGGAAGAGTAAAAGTTTACCTACAATGGAAGACTGGAGATTGAAAGTTTCGTACCTTGCTGAGATGGCAAAGATTTCGGCTTATTTGAAGAATTATTCAAATGAACAATTTTTGTTAATATGGAGAAGATGGATTGTTTATATTCAAAAGAAGCATAGAGTGGTGGAATATAATTTAGGTTTTTAGAAAAAAAAAAATTTCTTTTATATATCTTACCTACTCATGTAGAACAATATACTTTGTGGAGTTAGAGATGTTAATACTTGTTTACTTATATCTGAATATTATCCTGGGATTAGGTTTGGGAAGTCCGGGGGGGTGGGGGGTTTTTCATATAGCATTGTGTAGTATTTGTGGAAAAAAAAAATTTATGTTGAAAAATAATAAAATTTTATATTGAAAAAAAAAAAAGTCTGCACATCTTAAGAGTTACCAAGATGAAGAAGCGTTGCTCTTTCAGAACTAAAATAAAAGAATAACAAAAACGTGCTTCCTCCAACTCACCTGGGAAGTGAGGACGCAATGAGGATTCAGCGTTACGCCTTCCTTCACCTCTGCCTCGTCACAAACGATGGACTGATAGATTTTTACACCGTCTCCTATATGGACGTCATTCCACAGGAAAGCCCAGTCCAGAAGGACGCCGTTACCTGATCAATATTCAAAAACACAAACCATCACCTTATGCCATACTCATCCAGGTGTCTGCTTACAATACATAAGCTAGTTGTGTCTATTCACTGTCCCACGGTGTAATGTGGTTTGTTTTTCCTTTGCACTTTACGTGAAATCCTACAGCTCAGAAGCCATGATGTAGGTGGTTCTCAACTTACAATCGTTGGTTTCGTGACCGTTCCAAGTTACAACTGCACTGGCTTATGACCGGTTTTCACAC
>NW_015389217.1:1596-6561 GCF_001527695.2 Protobothrops mucrosquamatus
TCCAGGTGTCTGCTTACAATACATAAGCTAGTTGTGTCTATTCACTGTCCCACGGTGTAATGTGGTTTGTTTTTCCTTTGCACTTTACGTGAAATCCTACAGCTCAGAAGCCATGATGTAGGTGGTTCTCAACTTACAATCGTTGGTTTCGTGACCGTTCCAAGTTACAACTGCACTGGCTTATGACCGGTTTTCACACCTACGACCATTCTAGCCTCCCGATGGTCACATGATCAAAATTTGGGTGCCTGCTAGCTGGCATGTATTTATGATAGTTGCACTATCCTGGGGGGTCACATGATCACCATGTGTAAACTTCCCAGCCAGCTTCCAACAAGCCAAGTTAATGAGAAGCCAGATTCACTTAATTCCTCGCTGGCTTAGCAATATTCAATCAAGAGAGCCACACTTTACATGTGATGGGGAAGACCTGGATTCAAATCAATCATTTACCCTATGTAGTTGGTGTCTAGACCCGGGTAGGCAACCTTGGCTCTTTTATGACTTGTGGACTTCAACTCCCAGAATTCCTGAGTCAGTTCTGGGAGTTGAAGTCCACAAGTCATAAAAGAGCCATGGTTACCTACCCTTGGCTAGACTACTGCAAGCCATCCTAACATGCTGTTCCTGTCTGGTTTTGCCTCTGGAGTCAATTAGCTGTAAATTTCTCCCCAGTAAATTAGCAACTGCACGAAATCTGATGGGAATGGTGGTTTGATCCAGTCTTCAAATTTTGCATCACCACCCCTCAGGGTTCAACAATTACAGGTAGTCCTCGGCTTACGACGCTTCGCTTAGTGACAGTTCCAAGTTACAACGGCACCGAAGTGAGTGATGACCCTTTTTCACACGGTTGCAGCCTCTCTGGTCACATGATCAAAATTCATACGCTTGGCAACTGGTCCATATTTATGACGGTCGCAGTGTCCTCCGGGGCTCACGTGATCCCCTTTGACGACCTTCCGACAAGCAAAGTCAATGGAGGAAGCCGGGTTCACTTAACGACTGGTTTACTAACTAAACACCTGCGGTGATCCACTTAACAACTGAGGCAAGAAAGGTCGTAAAATGGGTCAAAACTCACTTAAGAAATGTCTTGCTTGAGCACAGAAATCTGGGGCTCAGTTGTGATCGTAAGTTGAGGACCACCTGTATTAAGACTTGTTTCCGTCATGTTTCCTGTATCGGCACTCCAAGCGGGGCAAAGGTCTCTTCAGGCCAAACTGCCCCCTATTTTGCGGGCATCAGAACTTACCTATTTTGCAATTGGGCCCAATGACGCTGTTGGTTATGCAACATTTTTTGCCCACTGACGTTCCTTGCCCCACGAGTACGTTCTCTTCCAGCACGCTCTCCTGGCCCAGACTAACTTCAGCACCCCGGTAAATATTGTGGCGGGAATGAGTGCAGCTCTGCTTCCCGTTGATGAAGTTCATCTCTGGGGTTATGGGATAGACACAACGTTGCAGAATGTCCGAGGACACCGACTCGTACATCGACAAATTGGAAACAGAGGCGCCGTATTCTTCTGAGGTCACGTACATATGGATCTGGTTTCCAAGGACCTGAGGAACAGAGAAGGGCTATTAAGAAAGACCTCAAATTTTCTGGTATTCTGTGATTTTGTAAGGATCTCCTGCTCGAGCAAGGGGTTGGACTAGATGGCCCTCCGAAGTCCCTTCCAACCCTTCCACTGATTGTTCTCACTGTCAGGAATATTCTCCTTGGGATGTCATCTGGAACGTTACAAGTAGTTCAAGACTTACAACCATTTGCTTAGTGGCCGTTCAAAGTTACAACGGCACTGAAAAAGGGATGATGATGATGATGATGATGATGATGATGATGATGATGATGATAATAATAATAATAATAATAATAATAATAATAATAATAATAATAGTAATAGTAATAATAAAAGTTGGAAGGGACCTTGGAGGTTATCTAGTCCAACCCCCTGCTCAGGTAGGAAACCCTATACCATTTCGGACAAATGGTTGTCTAGTCTCTTCTTAAAAACTTCCAGTGTTGGAGCATTCACCGCTTCTGGAGGCAGGTTGTTCCACTGGTTAATTGTTCTAACTGTCAGGAAGTTTCTCCTTAGTTCTAGATTGCTTCTCTTCTTGATGAGTTTCCATCCGTTGTTTCTTGTCCTGCCTTCAGGTGCTTTGGAGAATAGCTTGACTCCCTTTTCTTTGGGGCAGCCCCTGAGATATTTATTGTCTTAATGTTTCACCTTGATGCTTTTGTCAATTGTAAGCAGCCTAGAATCACCTCTATGTGAGATGGGCGGCATGTAAGTTTAATAAATACATAAATTAATAATTTTTGTGCTATTGTGGCAGCCTGCAGGTTTAATGAATTATTATTGTTATTATTAAGGTGTCTTAGCTTCCGCAAATCATGAGGAATCAGTAAGAATCTGGTCTGGAATTTGGGTTTTTAAGAAGAGACTGGACAGCCATTTGTCTGAAATGGTATAGGATTTCCTGCCTGAGAAGGGGGTTGGACTAGATGAGTTACAAGGTCCCTTCCAACTTTATTATTATTATTATTCCCACTACATATTTACCTCTTCATTCACCAACAAGCCACGTACAAAGTCATCCCGAGTTTGATAATCAAAATTATCTGTAAACAGCTCGGTCACCTACAAGGGAAGAACAAAAAAGGTTGTTTTTCTAATACAACTTTAAATGTTATAATTGTGTCTGAAACAAGAGCGTCTCAACCTTTGGCACGAAGAACTATGAATGTGTCTCATTCAAAGTATAGACTGAAGTGCAAAAAAAAGGAACATGGAGGGCACAAGAGGGAGTCCTCAATTTAGAATACTTCATTTAGCGCCCATTCAAAGTTAACAGCGGCACCGAAAAAAAGTGACTTACATCTTTTTCATACTTACAACCGTTTCAGCATCAAAAATGGCAGCTGGCACGTGTTTACGAGGATTGCAGTGTCCTGGAGTCGTCCACCCAAGCATGGTTAAGCAAATTATAATTTGGCACGATGAAAGAATATAAGCAAGGTCTGCTTGTAATTCCCGATGCTTTTTGTACCACCTACCTGGGGAGAACAGATGCTAATATGGCAGTCCAGCAAATCGTTCCGCACTTGCACTTCTTCGACGTGGCTGTGAAACAAGCTCTAGAACAAACAAACAAAAAATACAGTGAAGACCTCCAACACTGGAAGTTTTTAAGAAGAGACTGGACAGCCATTTGTCCGAAATGGTATAGGGTTTCCTGCCTGAGCAGGGGGTTGGACTAGATGACCTTCAAGGTCCCTTCCAACTTTACTATTATTATTATTATTATATTCATTCGCTGCCAAAGCTACTCTCTGAGAGCTTGGAATGGGTCTCTTGAAGAGACTACTAGAATAGACCACGGGGGGGGGGGGAATCACATGACAGCCACCCAGGGCAATAGCAATTATATACCGCTTTGTAGTGCTTTACAGCCCCTCTCTAAACGGTTTACAGAATCAGCCTATTTGCCCCCAACCATCTGGGTGCTCATTTTACCGACCTTGGAAGGATGGAAGGCTGAGTCAACCTTGAGCGGGTCTGGATCGAACTGCTGGCAGTGGGTAGACTAGAAGACCTCCAAGGTCCCTTCCAACTTTATTATTATTATTATTATTATTATTATTATTATTATTATTATTATTATTATTATTGTTGTTGTTGTTGTTGTTGTTGTTATTATTATTATTATTACTATTATTATTAGTATCTGTTTTATCTCCTCATTTATATGGGCTTGTCTAACAAAATAGAGAATCAGTTGCACTTATAAAATCGTTTGTTAGTACTTGCATTCAAGCTGTCCCAAGAGGACAGTGAACCAAAACCCAAGCTTGCTACCTCTTAAAAGTACATTTTTATATTAATCCATCCATTAGTCCTACAGTGAGCATTGACAATCCAAGCCTGATCTAGAATGAACTGCCCAAGGCCGCCGGCCAATCCGAATTGATAACCAATTCCTAATCTATTAATACAGTGGAACCTCAGTACTTGTTAATTGGTTCCAGGAGATGATGGGTACAGAGAAATGACAAGCACCAAACAAATTTTTCCCATAAGGAATAATATAAAAAACCTGAATGCGTTCCCAAACCACATTTTAAGCCACTGTGTAAAAAGATAGGCTTTGTATATCATTGCTTGACATGAGAAATAAACCTGAAAATCTATATAAATAAAAATGTAAATGTTCGTTTGTTCAAAAATCTTAAATCTCCAAAAGTTCTTCACCGATTGCTTTGAAATTTTGACACAACGTTGCATTCGAATACGCGCGTGTTTTTATATACCTACTATTATATAGATGTCACACCTGTGACAGGTAAAAACATGCTTTTTTTGAAAAATAGCGCCATATGTTTGCTGAGTGAACGAGAGCCACAGCAATGCGTGGCTGGGTACAGTTAGTTAATAAATATTTAAATAAATTTTTTTTTTTAATCTGTACTGATGAGGGGAAATAAAGGTGCAAAAATACACAAAATGACCACAGAAACTAAGATAAGATGGCATGATTCCAGCTATTTCGGCTGGAAAGTGGAGCATGGAGGCAACCAACACCAACAATTTCTATCTTGCATGCCGCGTACCTAACAAGTATCGGTACAAAGTTTTCCCGTCAAAATGCAAATTTGACGAGTATTAAAGCAGCCAAATACCAAGGTGTGACTATACTGGGTCTTGAAAGGAACCATGCTGTTTTCTTAGCTATTAAATCAGTGTATCTCAAGCCAATTTATTATTATTATTATTATTTTATTATTATTTTAATTTCTATACCGCCCTTCTCCCGCAGGACTCAGGGCGGTGCACAGCATATTAAAACAGATATACATATCAATAAAAATAAAAACCCCTCTAAAACCAAATTAAAACCAAATATTCGAAGCTGTGTTCCAATTAAAATTATACTTAAAATCGTCCCTAAATAAAAT
>NW_015389217.1:6799-33428 GCF_001527695.2 Protobothrops mucrosquamatus
GAAGATCACTGGTAACCAGTGCAGCTCGCGCAGGAGCGGTGTTACATGGGAGCGACGAGTCCCTCCCAACACCGCCCGCGCGGCCGCATTCTGGACCAGTTGAAGTCTCCGGGTGCTCCTCAAAGGGAGCCCCATGTAGAGGGCATTGCAGTAGTCCAGGCGGGAGGTGACGAGAGCTTGAGTGACCGTGCGCAGAGCGGTGGACTTCAATTCCCAGCTTTGCTAGCTGGGGAATTCTGGGCATTGAAGTCCATGTATGTTAATATGTTTTTTTTTCTCATCCTTGTCAGCTTTAAGACGTGCGTCCTCTTAAACCAGGGGTCTTCAAACTTGGCCCTTTTATGTCTTGTGGACTTCAACTCCCAGAATTCCTCAGCCAGGCATGCGTGCCTGGCTGAGGAATTCTGGGAGTTGAAATCCACAAGTCATAAAAGGGCCAAGTTTGAAGACCCCTGTCTTAAACTCATAGCAAAACTGGCTGCTTATTCTCTAGCTTTCTGGTTCACACACCATGGGAAAACCGAAGTGCTTCAGTCCTTGCGTCCTCTGATAGTGGAGCACGCGTTTCGTAGCGCTGTCCATAACCAGGATAATATCGTCCTCCGGACATCGGGCCCGATGTCCTGGCGAACACTCTTGAAATATCATTGTCATTACAGACACATTCTTCTCCAGCTTACGCCGTGTCCTGTACCAGGAGAGAGGGAGATTTTTTAAAAAATAATAATAATAATAAAATACACTCACAGATAAGATAGCAGCGCATCATTCCTGCCAGAAGGGCCCTATAGAGATAGTCCTCGACTTACAACAGTTCATCCAGTGCCGTTTGTCGTTACAACGGGACTGAAAAAAGTGATTTATGACCTTTTTTTTCACATTTACAGCCATTGCGGCATTGCCATGGTCAGGGGTAGGCAATCTTGGCTCTTTTATGACTCGTGGACTTCAACTCCCAGAATTCCTGAGCCAGCATGGGGGAACTATGGCCCCTTCATGACTTGTGGACTTCAACTCCCAGAATTCCTGAGCCAGCCATGCTGAGGGGAAAGGGAGAGGTTTCCAAGCTGAGCCATGCTGGCTCAGGAATTCTGGGAGTTGAAGTCCACGAGTCATAAAAGAGCCAAGGTTGCCTACCCCTGTCCATGGTCATATGATTGAAATTCAGAGGCTTGGCCACTGACTCATATTTACAGACAGTTGCAGCTTGGCAACCGACTCATCTTTATGACGTCGTAAAGATGAGTCGAAGGCCAAGCCTCTGAATTTCGTACGGTCCCCTTTTGGCCCCTTTTTATGCGAGCCAAGTCAATGGGGAAGCCAGATTCGCTGAACGACTGTGCTGCTAACTGGACAACTGCAGTGATTCACTTAACAACGGTCGCAGAATGGGGCAAAATCCACTCAACAACACTTAGCGACAGAAATGTTGGGCTCCGTTGCAGCCGTTAAGTCGAGGGCTGCTTGTCCCTTTCTCCTGAATACCCACCTGTGTTCCTGTAAAGCGGTAGAAATATTAATATTGGACACCACGTCCCCAGAGACCAGGATAAAGTCAGAACGAACAAGACACTTGATGTCAACTTCGCGCAACACGTCGCCGAGGGAACGATACAGGTCTGAGATGACAAACCGCACAATGTTAGGCGATGTCGGATGGCACCACTTAGAGTTTCTGAGGAGAAAATAAACCAGAGACAGAAACAACTGAATGAGAACCTCTGTAAAAAAGAGCGCCCTGAAAAATGCCTTGTTGGCTTTTTTTGATGAGTATATAAATATACAGGCAGCCCTCGACTTAATGCTTCTTTTAATTACTGTTCAAAGTTACAACGGCACTGAAAAAATACGGCTTTTGACCGTTTTTCACAGTTACGAGTTTTGCAGCATCCTCCATGGTCATGTGCTCAAAATTCAGACGCTTGGCCACTGATTCGTATTTATGACCGTGGCTGTGTCCCCCGGGGTCGTTGTGATCCCCTTTGGCGACCTTCTGCAAGCCAAGTCAATGGGGGAAGCCAGATTCACTTAACAACCGGGTTAGCAACATATCAACGGCAGCGATTCGCTTAACGAGTGTGGCAAGCAGAGTCACAAAATGGGGCAAAACTCACTTAAATGTCTCACTGAACAACAGAACTTTTGGGCTCGGTTGTGGTTCTTAAGTTGAGGACTACCTGCGAATGACATCACGTAGGAGACAGAATTTGAAATATTAATACTGACACAGGGGTGGATGAGCTTCAAAGCCAACTCTAATAGCTGCTGAGGGAAAAAAAACAGTATGAAATAACTTTACAAGTTACCAAAAATTATGGTTTCAGAGGTGATTCCATAGCTATTTAGAATTCTTCCCCCTATACCAAGGGTAGGCAACCTTGGCTCTTTTTATGACTTGTGGACTTCAACTCCCAGAATTCCTCAGCCAGCATGGCTCAGCTTGGAAACCTCTCCCTTTCCCCTCAGCATGGCTGGCTCAGGAATTCTGGGAGTTGAAGTCCATGAGTCATAAAAGGGCCAAGTTTGGAGACCCTCTTGGAGTAGAAGGTCGCCATGAGTTATTTGTAGAAATAATAATGGTGAGGTATAAATAAATAAATAAATAAATAACCTCAAGGTCCAAGGGTCTCAATTTTAACAGATTGGAGTGCATTTAAAGCAGGATATCAAAGATGAAAATTTGAGAGTTCTAAAAAGCTGGCTATATTTAAACTAAACAAAGTAGGGCAGATTGAGCAGGGGCTTGTTCTCAACTGTTCCACAGAACAAGTCTAGAAATGGCGAATGAGTGGCAACGGAGCAGACTGTGTCTAAAGGTGAAAACTTCCCTTAATGGTGAGAAGAAACTCTGATATTGGGAAAGAAGGATGGTGGATCTATTCCAAAGTTAAAGGTCTCCTACGCTGGAAGGATCTAGGGAGGAACGGATGGACAGTTGCACAGAGTGAAGACAAATCCTATGTGACCCACAAGGCCCTTGTAACTTCAAACAGTCACTAAACAAATGATTTTAGGTCGAGGACTACCTGTATAATTATAGTATGTCCGTATCCAGATGTCCGTCTGCCTCTTTCTGATGCCTATCCCAACAGGCTATGTCACTCACTGCGCTTGGTTATTTTCTTGCAGCTATTTCGTTACCCAAACCTAGACTAGCACTGATGATGTTCCCTAGTTGGGTCATGATAGGCCTGCAAGGAAACAAGCTCAGAGAGCACCAAGGACCCCACAGTTCTCCCCCTCCTCGTCTTCCTCTCTCCCCTCCTCCTCCACTCCACAAACCTTCTAGCACTGATGGCGTTGCTCAGTTGGGTCATGAAATGTCTGCAAGAAAACCACCAAGCTCAGAGAGCACCAAGGTCCCCTCAATTCAACCCTGAGCAACAGACATTCTCCATTATTGGTCTTGCTCGGTTACGTCTATCTGACAACCGCCATCCCTCTGTCCTCCTGCCCCCTCAAACGCCGAGAGACCAAAGGCATAAAAAGGGAAGGAGCCCCTTCCTGGAAGAGACGGCGAAAATGGCTGCTCTTACTGTAAATGCTCCTTGATCTCTGCGGACTTCCAGCAGCAAAAGACGAAGGTTTCCTCCACCCCGGTTGCAGTGAGGAATTCCAGGGTGTAATCTATCATGGCCACGTTTGCCAGAGGAATCAGAGCCTAAGGAAGCAAAGAAAAGTCAGCCACAGCAAAAAAAAACAAAAAACACAATCTACAGGTCTGCTTACAGTTAAGAGTCACACAATCCTTCTAAATGAAATTACAAGCAGCACGGGAAATACCATATTCATTAAGCACGGGTGGCCTTCTTAAAAATAGCAGCCACGGGAGAAAAATATTAGAAATTGGACAGCAACTAGGGAACTGCCTTAAGCCAGAGATAGAACTGGTGCCTTCCCTTGCTGCTGGCAGTGCTCCTGGGGCTGATGTCCAAAGCATTTAAAACAGGGGTCCCCAAACTGTGGGCTGTGGTCCACTACCGGGATGTGGGCTGTTGGCCACTGGGCTGTGTGAGTGGCTGGCCAGGGCATAAGTGTGTGCGCGCTTGCAACCCTCCCCACTTGCGCTAGCATCGTGGCGTCATGCTGCTGCTAATGATGCCGCGGGTTTTGTGCGGGTGCTAGCATCACTGCAAGCGCACACCCCCCCCATTCGCGCTAGCCTAGGGGCACCCCCACACTCGCGCTAGCCTAGGCTATCATCGCTGTGAGCGCACACTCCCCCCCACTCCAAGGCACTAACATTGCAGCATTGCGTCGTCTGCACCATCGCAGCCCGTTTGTGCGCACGGGGCCCCATTTGTGCATGCGCACACAAAGGCATCTCCACCACCCCCGCCTCAGGTCGCCAGCCAAGAAAGAGTTAAATCCTCAATTAACGACCACAACGGAGCCAAAAGTTTCTGTTGCTAAGTGAGACAATTTGTTAAGTGAATTTTGCCCCATTTTATGACCTTTCTTGCCACAGTTGTTAAGTGAAACACTGCAACTTGGTAAGTTAGGAACAGGGTTGTTAAGTGAATCTGGCTTCCCCACTGACTTTGCTTGTCAGAAGATCATAAAGGGTGATCAATAGTAGTAAGTGGACAATCACTTAAATAGGAGCCAGCCGTATGCTGCAGCTGCCAAAAAAGCTAACACAGTCCTGGGCTGTATTAACAGAAGGATAGAATCAAGATCATGTGAAGTGTTAATACCACTTTACAATGCCTTGGTAAGGCCACACTTGGAATACGGCATCCAGTTTTGGTCACCACGATGTAAAAAAGATGTTGAGACTCTAGAAAGAGTACAGAGAAGAGCAACAAAGATGATCAGAGAACTGGAGGCTCAAACATATAAGGAACTGATGCTGGAATTGGGTATGTCTAGTTTTATGAAGAGAAGGATGAGGGGGGACATGATAGCAGTATTCCAATATCTCAGGGGTTGCCACAAAGAAGAGGGAATCAAACTATTTTCCAAAGCGCCTGAAGGCAGGACAAGAAGCAACGGATGGAAACTAATCAAGGAGAGAAGCAACCTAGAACTAAGGAGAAACTTCCTGACAGTTAGAACAATTAACCAGTGGAACAACCTGCCTCCAGAAGCGGTGAATGCTCCAACACTGGAAGTTTTTAAGAAGAGACTGGACAGCCATTTGTCTGAAATGATATAGGGTCTCCTGCTTGAGCAGGGGGTTGGACTAGAAGACCTCCAAGGTCCCTTCCAGCCCTGTGATTCTATGATTCTGAGATAAATAAATAAGATATATGACAACTTGCCTTAAGACATTGTGGATGCTCCCTCACTAGAGGCTGTCAAGAAGAGACTGGAAAGCCACCTGTCTGAAATGGCACAGGGCAGTGATGGCGAACCTTTTAGGTACCGAATGCCCAAACTGCAGCCCAAAACCCACTTATGCATCGTCGGGTGCCGGGTGGGTGTGGCCCATTGGCTGGGTGTGGCCCATTGGCTGGGCGTGGCTGCGGTGGTAACGGCAGACTGGGTGGGATTAAAAAATTCAATCAATCAATTCCAACTTTGCAAGATCTTTTTTTTCCTCGGCGAAAAGTTGAAATTGACTGATTGATTGAACCTTTTTTTTTGTACACAGCGGTGGAGGCCTAAAGCGAAAAGGTTTTATAAAACCAAAGGCCTAGGACTGGGGTGACGGAGCGCGTGCCCACAGAGAGGGCTCTGAGTGCCGCCTCTGGCACCCGTGCCATAGGTTTGCCACCACTGGCATAGGGGCTCCTGCTTGAGCAGGGGGTTGGACTAGATGACCTCCACGGTCCCTTCCAGGTCTATTCTGATTACTGCTTTATTACTGCCAGTCTCTCTCCTGACTAGAGAACTGCATTCTGGCATCTAGACTGTTGCAGGACTAGAGAGACTCAGGTTGAAGTTTAAAGTTTTCATTGCAGGCCTCACTTGCTACTTTTCTGGAACCTGATCTGGACAGGCCACTCAAAAGCCAAGGGAAGCCATTGGCAAGGAAAAAGCTCCCGGCTCTCATTGAGGCCAAGATCCAGCTTGGCAAGACAGCATCCCAACACACTCATAGCATACATAGGCCAGCCTAAATCCATTTTCAGACTTTGGCACAGTAACACTTCCTTGATGCAACCACGTTCAGCCTTGTTGCACCTTTTTGTTACTGCAGTTTTCTGATAAGAATCATACAACAATACTTCCCAGGATAGATCCAGGAACAACTCTTGGGGTTATCAGTCCATCCAGAGCAGTGTTTCTCAACCTCGACAATTTTAAGGCATGTGGACTTCAACTCCCAGAATTCCACAGCCAGCATTGCTGGCTGTGGAATTCTGGGAGTTGAAGTCCACATGCCTTAAAATTGTCAAGGTTGAGAAACAATGATCCAGAGAAACAAATTACAGGATCATCCTTACTCTGGACACCGTCTTGACAATCCAGAAACCACAGCTTCAACTATCCGGCTAGGCCAGGAGTAGGCAACCTGGGTTCTTTTATGACTCATGGACTTCAACTCCCAGAATTCCTGAGTCAGCATGGGGGAACTATGGCCCCCTCATGACTCGTGGACTTCAGCTCCCAGAATTCCTGAGCCAGCATGGCTCAGCTTGGAAACCTCTCCCTTTCCCCTCAGCATGGCTGGCTCAGGAATTCTGGGAGTTGAAGTCCACCAGTCATAAAAGAGCCAAGGTTGCCTATCCCTGGCCTAGGCCTGTATTTTTCAACCTTGGCCACTCGGAGATGGGTAGACTTCAACTCCCAGAATTCCTGAGCCAGCATGGGGGAACTATGGCCCCCTCATGACTCGTGGACTTCAACTCCCAGAATTCCTGAGCCAGCATGGCTCAACTTGGAAACCTCCCCCTTTCCCCTCAGCATGGCTGGCTCCAGGAATTCTGGGAGTTGAAGTCCACGAGTCATAAAAGAGCCAAGGTTGCCTACCCCTGGGCTAGGCCAGACAGCCTGTTAATTACACTCCAGTAGAGCTCGGCTCCTGGTGGGTCCTTGGAGACATTTGTGTACTTGTTTTGGCAACAAGACAAGAGGAGTTGGCCACTGCCGTCACAGGCACTTGTTTTCGACATTCCAGTCTGGCCTACAGCTCTAGAATTTTCTCTTGAACCTTCCCAAGTGAGCCCAGCCCTATTTAGCTTCCAGGCACAGACAGGGCTGGCCAGGTGCTACTGCCTGATGAGACACAGCTTATAAGTTGATCCCTTTTTTTCTGCAGCGACAAAGGGGTAATTTCCACATTTTCCTTGTGATGAATATAATAACAGCTGCCACAACATTGTCATTTAAAGATGCTATGGTGATTGGGTAGAAACACACCCACACCCACAAATGCACAGAAATGAAGAGCATTCTTAAAACAAAAACCTAGCCATAGACTGGAGTCAATATTTATTTTTGTTCTCCATGGGATGTCATCCGGACCGTTACAAGTGGTCCAAGACTTGTGAATTTGTGAATTCCTCACTCACGAATCAAAATGCTGTGGTGTTCAATACCACAGAAAGAGACGAGCAAGGAAGCAAAGTAAACGACTTTTTTCAGCAGACTGAGGATCTGTATAATGAAATGAAGTGGCAGAGAAAAATGAGGAGTACGTATGGTGTTTGTAAGGGTTCGTCTTGTTTGATGGTTACTCTGAAGAGATCTAATGCTTAGTCTCTAACTTTGGGGAAAGTCCTGTTGTAAAGGTTCTGCTTTATCCATTTATTAACCATAAAAACCAAGATAGAACATAGAATAACAAATCAAGAAATGGGTGGCCACATTAAAACAAGGGATCAATGTAGATCAATGTAGACGTCAAGCCTTAGGTTATCTATAAATTAGAATCCAACCCATGTTTTCTCTTTCCAAACAAGTCAAGCAAACCATCTTTTTTTAAAAGTTACTTAGATGCTTCACTTCAGGAATTCACAGCCATTTGCTTAGTGGCCGTTCAAAGTTACAACGGCACTGAAAAATGCATCCATGGCCGCTTTTCACCCCTGCGACCGTTGCAGCCTCCTCGTGCTCACGTGATCAAAATTCAGACACTCTGCAACTGGCTCGTAGTTATGACGGTCGCAGCATCCCTGGGGGTTGCTTGATCCCCTTTTGCGACCTCCTAAGAAGTCGAACTAATTGGGGGGGGGAGCCAGATTCACTTAACAACCGTGTGATTAACTTAACAACTGCAGTAATTCACTTAACCGCTGTGGCAAGGTCATAAAATGGGGGCACAACCCACTTAACAACTATCTTGCTTAGCTATGGAAAGTGTGGGTTCAATTGTGATTGTCGGTCGAGGGCTGATCAACTCATCGAATTAGCCCTTCCCTGCATTCCCTGATTAAGGGTTCCACTCCTCAAAGTCTTGACAAGCTGTTGCTAGAAACCTCGGCTTCTATTTTGGTTTAAACCAGGGGTAGGCAAACTTGGCTCTTTTATGACTCATGGACTTCAACTCCCAGAATTCCTGAGCCAGCATGGCTCAGCTTGGAAACCTCTCCCTTTCCCCTCCGCATGGCTGGCTCAGGAATTCTGGGAGTTGAAGTCCACGAGTCATAAAAGAGCCAAGGTTGCCTACCTCTGGTTTAAATCAAAGCCGGGCTCTTTCATTCACCAGGATCCTGGAAATCCAACATACGCTGTCGCTTCAATAAATGTTCCTGTAATATGTTTTTGGAGGAGCAATCGCATTTGAGGCATCAAAGGGTGATCTTATCACACTAATAATTCGCCGCTCTGGTACACAACACCCACATCTTTAAATAGCATTCGGTATGCTTACTAGGGCAAAGTAATTTTCCATGAACCACAGCCAGGATTTGATGTTGATTTCCCCTGCAATCTACCTGCACAGCTACTCCTTCAAAGACTGTTACGTTTTCACGTTCCCTTTCTTTCATCCATGGTGTGTGTGTGTGTGTGTGTGTGTTCCCAGATGACTACTTCATCTAGAACAGTATCTCACAATCTTGGTAACTTAAAATTGCCAGGTTTTGAAAGAAAAAAAAATGATCTAGAGCAGGGGTCCCCAACCTTTTGGGCACCAGGGACCGGTTCTGTGGAAAGAGGTGTCCTGGTTCTGACAGATGAAACTCTTCAAAAGAACTTCGAGGCATTGTTTACCTTAAAGGATCTTTTATTCGAGTAGCATAATATCGGCACTGCATAATCGAAGCCAAAAACTGAATTCCCCTGCCCTGGGCACATAGTATCAAAGCACAATTCCCTCCTCCAATTAACAGTCATAAATCACATTCCCCAATTAGCTTGCAGCTGCTCTCCAGGTCTCCAACCCGCCAATTCTTTATCAGCTCTGGGCTCAATAACCTTGATTCTCACGCTAGGTTTAGTGTTGTTATGTCTAGCTAGACTCTCATTCACACACACACCCTCCCAGCATCATCTAATTCTAAAACCGAAAGGAAAAAAGATGGCTACATTTCCATCTGTTGTCAATGCAAGACATCCGATGTTAGCAGCATTGACAAGAGGTTTTTCCACGGACCGGAGGGTGCGTGGTTTTGTGTGCTGCCTGCATCTCACGGATGGGGCTTTGCTTGTTTGTGTGGACCGGTTGCTGGCATGCCGCAGCCCGCTACTGGTCCACAGACCGGGGGTTGGGGACCCTTGATCTAGAGGGCCACAGGTTTTCCAACCTTTCATTATACAGATAGTCCTCGACTTACAACAATTCATTTAGTGTCCATTTGAAGTTGCGACAGTAGTAAAAACAAAACAGTGACTTGTGATCGTTCATCAGATTGATGACCGTGACAACATCCCCAGCGTCACGTGATCAAAATTCAGACACTTGGCAACTGGCTCGTATTTATGACGGTTGCAGCATCCCGGAGTCAGGTGATCCCCTTTGGCGACCTTCTGACAGTCAAAGTGAATGTGGGGAAGCCAGATTCGCTTAATGACCGTGTTACTAACTTAACAACTGCAATTATTTGCTTTAACAACAGTGGCAATAAAGGTCCGAAAATGGGACAAAACTAACTTAAGACTATCTCGCTTAGCAATGGAAAATTTGGGCTCAATTGTAGTCGTAAGCCGAGGATTACCTGTAATACCTTTTTATATTATACGTCGACTTTATATTATAAGCTGACTGTAAGCTGCCCAAAGTTACCTTGAGGCAAAATGGGCTGCCAATCAATTTTACAAATAAGTAAAATGAATATTATAACAGGCTCCTGGCTTGGAGGGATTCTCCCATATTTAAGTTGTCATAAAAATGCAAATCTTTTTCTACTCTGAGTCTTCACCTTACGCATTAGACCTGAAATGAAAGGGTAAAAAGTCTCTTTTGACTCTAATTTCACCCCTAATGACTACATGGACACATCCATGATTCTTTGGCAACAATACCGAAATTGGTTTTGCCCAGTTTTCTACTTTAGCCTCCAGCTGTGCAATTTCTCTGGCAGCCTCTTCTCCCAAGGACCAAGAAGGTCCTGTCCATGCTTAGTAAGAAAGGCAATATGGCAACATTTTTTTTTCCAGCAATGGCTTTCGGCTCCATATTTGGTTTGCAAAGAATACTGGAACAGCTTTAATACACTTGTGGACTTCAACTCCCAGAATTCCTCAGCCAGGCATGTCCACAAGTCATAAAAGGGCCAAGTTTGAAGACCCCCTGTCCTAAAGCATCCTGGCTGAGGAATTCTGGGAGTTGAAGTCCACCAGTCATAAAAGGGCCAAGTTGGAAGACCCCTGGTCTGGATCCAAGCCTGCAGTTTCATCAAAATGGCCGACTGAGGAATTCTGGGAGCTGAAGTCCACAAGTCATAAAACGGCCAAGTTTGAAGACCCCTGCTCTTGGAGCAATGTTAAATCATTCAAAAAAAGCTTTGGAAGCATTATGCATTTCGTTTTTCAGTGAACTGTGCCACTTCCAGGTATTTTTTGGGCACAACCTGTGAAGTTGTTATAATATTTACACCTGTCAGTGGTCAGGGTTCAATAATTTGAAGGAGTACTTTTCCTTTCCGTTCTCTTTCAGTTTTTCCTGAATTCCACAATGTCCATGACTAGGATGTCCTTCAGAAGCTAAAATTAGCCCAGTTCCCTTCCTTCCAATAGTAGCATCAATTTTAACCCAATCAAATCCAGCACAATACCTGACACTGCCTACAAGCTGAAAACAAGCAGCCCAGAAATATCTTCTTAAAAATAGCATCTTGCAATATTCACTGATAACAAGAAAAAAAATAGATTTTGGAATTAAAATGATGGGAAAAGCAGCTCCATGGAAACAAGCATTGCAATGTACTTCCTTGGGATAGCAATGGTAAAATTTCAAAATTCCCAGGAAGACTGCTTAAGAGCTGGCCAAATTCTTTTCTTACATGAAAGCTTCTCTGGAGCCTTTGAAAACCTATAATAATAATAGATGTTTGGTATTAATTTGATGTTTTTACAAGTTGTTAGTTGTCTGATCAGCAATTAATTATGTGTAGGATGAGCTGGTTGCTGCAAAAGACATTCTAGAAAAGCCGGTTTTATCCCCGATAGTAAAAAAGATGCTGAGACTCTAGAAAGAGTACAGAGAAGAACAACAAAGATGATTAGGGGACTGGAGGCTAAAACATATAAGGAACGGTTGCTGGAATTGGGTATGTCTAGTTTAACGAAGAGAAGGACGAGGGGGGACATGATAGCAGTGTTCCAATATCTCAGGGGCTGCCCCAAAGAAGAGGGAGTCAAGCTATTCTCCAAGGTGTCTGAAAGCAGGACGAGAAGCAACGGATGGAAACTGATCAAGGAGAGAAGCAACTTAGAACTAAGGAGAAACTTCCTGACAGTTAGAACAATTAACCAGTGCAACAACCTGCCTCCAGAAGCGGTGAATGCTCCAACCCTGGAAGTTTTTAAGAAGAGACTGGGCAGCCATTTGTCCGAAATGGTATAGGGTTTCCTGCCTGAGCAGGGGGTTGGACTCGATGACCTCCATGGTCCCTTCTAACTTCATCATCATCATCATCATCATCATCATCATCATCATCATCATCATCATTATTATTATTATTATTATTATTATTATTCCTAAAATAATGGTTATATTCACTTCCCTATATAACTCAAAAGGTGTTCATGCTTTCTACCCCAGCAACTGTGTTTATTTCATAGGAAAGTCTGCTGGTCAAGAATCAGAAAAAACTGATGTATCAAAAGAAGCACTCTACTGATACTCAAGATTTAATAACTAACTTCTATGACTGCAGCAAACAAACAACTGAAATGCTTTCTATTTTAAAAGATACGGCAGACATCCTGATACAAAGAGTGATGTTGTTGAACTGGAAAAAAAAAGTCTAGGGAAAAATATATAACCAGGGACTTTTTTTAGTTTGCATTGGAATTTTTTTGCAATTTGGGGAACATACTTTGTGACTGACCTGGAATGTAATATTTTTTTGCACACACATACACACAAACCCTGGAAGTTTTTCTACCTCACACTACCGGACACAGGAAAATTCAATTAAACCTTGCATTTAGGCAGTTTCATTGCAAAGACAGTACACAATTATCTGCAGGTTCATGCACTGAATTATGGACAAGTGAATGAGGAAATTCGTCAAGATGGGCTTGGATCTGAGACACAGCAACTGCTCAAAGTCATCCAGTTGGATTTCATTGCCTGAGGCGGGACCAGAATTCATGATCTCCTTGTTTCTATCCTGGCGCCTATAACCACTACAGCAGCGGTCTTCAAACTTGGCCCTTTTATGATTTGTGGACTTCAACTCTCAGAATCCCTCAGCCAGGCAATTCTGGGAGTTGAAGTCCACAAGTTATAAAAGGGCCAAGTTTGAAGACCCTGCACTACAGTGAACTGGCTCTCAAAGCCATATTTTAATCAGGGCTCACTAAATAAATCCTAGGTGTATATATAAGATGCTAAAGTCAAACCACATTATGGCTTAGTGCCGCAGAATTTAGCAGAATTTAGTCAAGCAACTCAGATATCGTTTTCCACACGCCCAAAAGTATAGCGTTGCTTTAGCAGTTTGTTTCCTGCCACGTAACCACACAAATGAGGTTCACCGTAAAACAGACTAATCTGACAGGCACAGCCATTTGCAGGAAAATCCATACGGATTATAAAAATGACATTTCAGTCAGTAGAGATGTAATTGGCACTGACAGTTGCCAGGCTGAATAAAGCAGGGGTCTTCAAACTTGGCCCTTTTATGACTTGTGGACTTCAATTCCCAGAATTCCTCAGCCAGCATGCCTGGCTGAGGAATTCTGGGAGTTGAAGTCCACAAGTCATAAAAGGACCAAGTTTGAAGACCCCTGAAGTAAAGGTTCTTCATTGTTTGGCTTATACATGACAGTATCAAAATGTTTATTTATATTGATGGAAGTGAAGATCCGGTAGCTCAGGGTTGAACTATGGAGTCCTTGGTGCTCTCTGAGCTTAGCTAATTTTTGTTGCAGACGTTTCATTACCATATTAGGTGACATTAGCAGTGCTAAAAGGGAGGGTGGTTTGCTCTCAGTTCATATACTAGAAGAAAATATTTAACAAAACAACAGAATTGGAAGGGATCTTGAGGATCAGGGGCTGCCACAAAGAAGAGGGAGTCAAGCTCTTCTCCAAAGCGCCTGAAGGCAGGACAAGAAGCAACGGATGGAAGCTAATCAAGGAGAGAAGCAACCTAGAACTAAGGGGAAACTTCCTGACAGTCAGAACAATTAACCAATGGAACAACCTGCCTCCAGAAGTGGTGAATGCTCCAACACTGGAAGTTTTTAAGAAGAGACTGGACAGCCATTTGTCCGAAATGGTGTAGGGTTTCCTGCCTGAGCAGGGGGTTGGACTCGATGACCTCCAAGGTCCCTTCCAACTTTATTATTCAGTCAGGAAACCTTTATTTGTAGCTCAGGACTGAATTGTGGCGTCCTTGGTGCTCTTTGACATGTCATAATACAAAGATCGCAGCGTCTGTAAGATCGCAAGTTATCCGACTGCTTTCGGTTCAAATTTCACATAAAGTGAAATGGTATACAGGGCCTCCTGCTTGAGCAGTAGGGGTGGACTAGAAGACCTCCAAGGGGTCTTCCAACCCTGTTATTCTGTACAACCTTTGACGAGTGCCAGAATGCCTTAGGAGAGCCCGACGAGGTTTAAGAAAGATCCGGAGAAACAAAAGCATCCAGATCTGTCAAGCGGTTGCCCTCCAAAGGGGGTTGGACTACAGCTCCCATCATCCTGGGAAAGCCTGGCCCTGGCTGCCCACGAGGAGCTCTGTGGCTGAATGCAGCTGGGCTTTGAGGCAGCAAGTCAGGTGCAACATCTGGAGCAGGGGGTCTTCAAACCTAGCCCTTTTATGACTTGTGGACTTCAACTCCCAGAATTCCTCAGCCAGCCATGCTGGCTGAGGAATTCTGGGAGTTGAAGTCCACAAGAGGGCCACGTTTGAAGACCCCTGATCTGGAGCCTTCCAGATGCGAGACTGCAAATGCTCAATCCTTGCCGGCAGGGGATGACGGGAGTTGAAGTCCAGAGCAAGAGACGGGGGGGGGACTGCCTAGCGAAGGGGACTCCGGGGCCACGAGGGAGGGAGACGCTCGCTCACCCGCGGCCGGTCCTTGGAAATGGGGAAGAAGCGGCGGTTGAAGCTGTCGGCCACCAGGACGGCCTGCAGCGGAGGCGGAGGCTCCTCTTGGGGCTCCGACCCCCGCGAGCCCCCGGACCCGGCACCACGCTTCCCAGCAGGACCGCGGGCCGCCATGCTGGCTCGCGCTCTCCCACGCTTTGGGCCGCGCCTCTTCCGTTTCCGGAAGAAACCGGGGTGAGGGTGGGGGGGAAAGAGACGGTGTCTCGCGGAGGACAAAAGGCCTTGGAACGCAAACGCGGGCGGCGAATACGAAGGCGGGGAGGGGCGGGGAGGGGCGTGACGGGGGGCGGGGCGTTGTAGAGAGATCTGTGGATTCTACCGGACGGGAGATACGGAGCTGTTAAAAGTTGAATGAAGCATGAATTGAATGAAATAGGAATAGGAATAGGAATAGGAATAGGAATAGGAATAGGAATAGGAATAGGAATAGGAATAGGAATAGAATAGAATAGAATAGAAAATATGGAATGGGATGGAATGAAATAGGAATAGAATAGAATAGAATAGAATAGAATAGAATAGAATAGAATAGAATAGAACAGAGCTGGAAGGGACCTTGAAGGTCTTCTAGTCCAGCCCCCTGCTCAAACAGGAGGATTTATACCATCTCAGACAAGTGACTGTGTAGTCCCGTGGTGGCAAAACTATGGCACGCATGCCACAGGTGGCACCCAGAGCCCTCTCTGTGAGCATGCGCACCATCGCCCCAGTCCTAGGCTTTCAGCTCGGTTTTATAAAACCTTTTCGCTTTAGGCCTCTGCCGCCATGTGCAAAAAAAAAAGGTTCAATCAATCAATCAATTTCAACTTCTTGCGGGGTAAAAAAAAGATCTCGCAAAGTTGGAATTGATTGATTGACCTTTTTAGTCCCACCCAGTCTGCCGTTATCACCACAGCCACACCCACCCAATGGGCCATACCCACCCAATGGGCCACACCCACTCAATGGGCCATGCCCACCCGGCACCCGACTATACATGAGTGGGTTTTGGGTTGCAGTTTGGGCACTCAGTCTCTAAAAGGTTCGCCATCACTGGTCTAGTCCCTTCTTAAAAATTTCCCTAACCTTAACCCTAACCCTTTCTGTTCCCTCATCTAAGTCATTGATGAAGATATTGAAGAGTGCTGGGCCTAAGATGGAGCCTTGTGGTACCCCACTGCTTACTCCTCTCTATGTGGAGGTAGCACCATTGAGGTCTATTCATTGCGTATGGCTTGCCAGCCAGCTACAGATTCATCTGGTGGTGATGGATGGCATTAAATAAATTGACATGAATCTATTTGATGTAGTGTTTGAGGCATTAAACTGGAAACTGGGAGACCTTGAGTTCTAATCCAATCTTGGACATGAAGCCAGGTGGGTGACCTTCGGCCAGTCCTTTCAGCCCTAGGAAGGAGGCAATGGCAAACCACTTCTGAAAAATACCTTGCCAAGGTATTTGTCCAGGCAGTTCAGATAATGTATGGATTTCAACTCCCAGAATTCTCCAGCCGCCCTGGGGAATTTTGGGAATTCGAAGTCCACACATCTTCACGTTGCCACTGTTGAGAAACTCTGCTCTAGTCCAAAAGGGTTTGAGTTAAATTTAGTACAGGTAGTCCTCAATTTAGGACAGTGTTGAAGGAAGTCTTCGTCATGGTTCAGTCCAAGCCAGGAATAAACAACATGGAGACTGCTTTAGAAAGAAGGTTGCAGTTTATTGAAGAGGAGAGCCAGACAGGACGATGGCTCTGGAAGAAAAGAGAGAGAGCACATGAAGGGAGTGGGTTTTTATACCTTCTTGAGCCTTTTGTTTGGAGTTGTTCCTGTGGCATGAACTTTGACCTGACTCTTAGATTTTTGGTGTGTTGAGTCTAGGGATCTTTCTTCCTAATCCATGTTTCCTGACTCCAGTCTTTCTGACAAGATTATCACATCTGCAATTCTGCAGACTTGGTTTCTGTTTGGGACAGAGAGACTTGGGGGCAGGGTTGGTTTCTGCTTTTAAAATCCTTCAGGGAAATATATTCTGCCTTTTAAATATTTCCAAAAATATTTCTTTCTCCGGGGGGGAAGGGGGGTTAACTTCCCACAACAGTAATAGAGTCCAGAATTATGATCATAAGTCACGCCATTTCTTAGGCGGGTCATCACTTCTCCATCTCAATTTTATTACATTTTTGCAATGGTTGTTAAATCCATTGTTGTAAGTGCCTTTGACAACATGATGCACATGACATCACTTTCATGAAAACCTGTGTCTACCTTGCTACAAACAATGCTACCGCAGACCAATCTTGACTCTATGGCAGGGGTCTCCAACCCCTGATACCGGGCCGCAGCATGCCAGCAAGCGGTCCACACAAACAAACAAAGTCCCATCCACGAGATGCAGGCAGCACAGAAAACCACGCATCCTCCGGTCCGTGGAAAAACCTCTCTCCACAGAACCGGTCCCTGGTGCCCAAAATATTGGGGACTTCTGCTCTATGGGAATTTGACCCAGCCTTTGGAGATCCTAAATGTGCTTAATAAATGGACTGTGTTGTGGAGCTGTGCTTTCTGCCAGATGTTTTTTCCTTGTGTCCCTTCGCTATTGAACACAGCCACAGGCTGTTGGGGATGAGTCGGTATTGTCTGCTTCTCAGATTGAAGCACAAATGGTTCCTGTAGTCTGAAATTTTAACCACCTGAGTAGGGCAAATGGCGTGGAGCTGTGCTTTCTGCTTAACCTAAGGCTCCAGACCCAGTTGCACTACTCAGGTGACCCTGAGGACACAGATAAAGCTCCAGGTGGCCTCAACGACTCGCTAAAAGAAGGCAAATGACCAGCTGTCTGCAAGGAGTTATAAATCCTTCCATTTTCCACCCTCCAGTCAGAGCTGAAGAAGCTTCTTGGATGAGAAGCGAGACATCTTCAAAGAAAAAAACAAGAAAGTCCAGTTGCCTCCTTGAAAAAGCACCTTTGAGACAACCATGACCTGGATGACTGAGAATCTCCATAGACATTAAAGATCCTGGTTTCAAACGTCTGCTCCCCATGGTGTCTTCGGCTTCAGCCAATATAGCACAAGGTTTGGTGAAAGGACCACACAGGGTGAGTGTAACAATGCTTTTTAATGTGCTGTGTAAAGACCAACATAAAACAGGAGATATCCTGTGATCTAGCATGGCAATTAAGCTCAAACAGGGTTCCATGTGTTTAATATGTACAATTCTTTTAAGGCCAGCTTTTGCTCTGGCTGAAACATTCTTACTCCAGCTGTTTCCCAGATGTTTGAGACAGCTTTGAATTCCCAGACAGTCATGAAAAGACAGATGTCTCTGTAAGGGAACCAGTGTAACCAAGAACATCCTACAGCAGTGGTGGCGAACCTATGGCACGCATGCCAGAGGCGGCACTCAGAGCCCTCTCTGTGGGCACGCACACCGTGCCCTGGAGATGGCAACCGTCCCTCTTCAACCAGTCGCTCGCTAGCTCGCCGAGTTCCCACGTGGCCAGATGCATCCCAGCATGGCTGGTTTCCCTCCCCCCCATCCCATCCCTCCTGGCCTCGCATGCTCTCCTTTTCCTGGGCACGACCCACTGCATTGCCTCCTCAGCTGCCCGTCCAGCTCAGAGGCGGCTTCTCTGAACTGCTGGCGGTGGGCTGCGGAGCCCCAGAATGCGCCAGTTGAGGGGCTGGCAGGCTGTGGCTGCAGCTGCTGAAGGACACTGTCGGCCCCCATGCGCTCGCTGGCCTCTGTGTGCGGGGGCCAATGGTGTCAGGCAGCAGCTGCCCCGGCCTCGCCTTGCCTCGCGGCAATGGCACCCCCACCCTGCCTCGCCTTGCCTCGCCTCACCCCGCAGGACGAACCTCCTGCCCACCACCCCAACTCCCCTAACCCCGCCCGGCTCTTACAGGCGTCCCTCCCCACGAGCAACATCGAGGTGACCACACCCACCCAGTCTGCCATGACCACAGCCATGCCCACCCAGTGGGCCACGCTCACCCGGCACCCGGCAATAAATAAGTGGGTTTTGGGTTGCACTTTGGGCACTTGGGCTCTAAAAGGTTCACCATCATTGTCCTACAGCTTCACCTGAAAGGTAAAGAACAATTAACTAGTGGAGCTGCTTGCCTTCAAAAGTTGTGGGTGCTCCATCATTAGTAGCTTTTAAGAAGACCGCTTGTCTGAAATGGAATAGGGTCTCCTGCTTGAGCAGAGGGATGGACTAGTCACTAGAAATTTCTAAGAAGAGATTGGACAACTATTTGTCCTTAGTATAAACTCTCCTACTTGAGCAGGGGGTTGGACTAGAAGACCTCCAAGGCCCCTTCCAATTCTGCTATTCTGCATTTGGACTGCTTCCATTTGTTTCCAAGGAGCTGTAAAAACGTGCCTCTTTGGGGGAGCATTGCAAGACAGATAAATATCATTTACCAATACGAGGTATACATCAGGTTGTCAGTGTTTATATGCTTTTTGGTTTAATTTCACATATACTGTTCCTATAACTGTTGTTCCAGAGGCTGCTGGCATCGAGAAGCACCAAAGCCAAATAAATAGTTTCCACTGAGCACATCAATGAATAAAAGTTCCAGGAAGTCCTGAGTTTGCCACAGAGCAGTGATGGCGAACCTTTTAGAGCCCGAGTGCCCAAACTGCAACCCAAAACCCACTTATTTATTGCTGGGTGCCGGGTGGGCGTGGCCTACTGGGTGGGCATGGCTGTGGTCATGGCAGACTGGGTGGGTGTGGCCAAGGTGGGCGTGGTCACCTCGATGTTGCTCGTGGGGAGGGTTGCCTGTGCGGGCTGGGCAGGGTTAGGGGAGATCCAGGGGGTCTCTGGCAGGTGGGGCGGTGGGCAGGAGGCTCGTCCTGTGGGTGAGGCGAGGCAAGGCGAGGCAGGGTGGGGGTGCCATTGCCGCGAGGCAAGGCGAGGCCGGGGCAGCTGCTGCCTGACACCATTGGCCCCCGCACACAGAGGCCAACGAGCTCATGGGGGCCAACAGTGTCCGTCAGCAGCTGCAGCCACAGTCTGCCGGCCCCTCAACTGGCACATTCTGGGGCTCCACAGCCCACCGCCAGCAGTTCAGAGAAGCCGCCTCTGAGCTGGACGGACGGCTGAGGGGGCGATGCAGTGGGTCGTGCCCAGGAAAAGGAAAGCATGCGAGGCCAGGAGGGATGGGATGGGGGGGAAGGAGGGAAACCAGCCATGCTGAGATGCATCCGGCCACGTGGGACCTCGGCGAGTTAGCAGGCAGCTGATTGAAGAGGGACGGTTGCCATCTCCAGGGCATGGTGCGCGTGCCCACAGAGAGGGCTCTGAGTGCTGCATCTGGCACGCGTGCCATGGGTTCGCCACCACTGCCATAGAGATTAATCTTGCTGGACGTGAATTTCATTCCTGCGTTACTTCCTTAGAAGCAGATCCAGCATGAAGAAAGAAACTGACACTAATATAAAGTTTATAAAATATAAAGTTCTCTTCAGGCCAAAGAGCCATCTCTGCTTATGTAAGCCAGGCATGTCTTTCTGTGGTCCAACTTCCAACTATGGCTCCCCATGTGCTAACTAACCAGTATTTGGCTTTATTAGCACATATTTCAGTAAGCCAAACTCTCCAGGCATGTTTAAACATTACAACCATCCCTTGTGAGCAGAAATGTTTCGCCATTTGTATTCGTCCAATAAATGATCATCTAATTATTGTGGCCATAATTTATGGGTCATCTAACCGGGCAGGACAGGGCAAAACATTAGGAATTATTAACAAATTGACTGTACTTACTAGTTTGGCTTTCTCATGAGTAATTCCCTGGCTCACCACAGGATGGAGCTATAGCACCTATCTAGTGCAAAGTTTGGTTTGGTTTACAGATGAAACCAGATGTTCCTAATCTATTGTCAATCGGTTGTCTTCTACTTGCTTTGGATTTTAATTGATTTATTATAAAATCTAGAATGTGGAGGTTGGAAGGACCTTATTCACATAAGTCCGACCTTCAGTCTGGTCTGGGAACCCAGTTCTAGTCCATCTCCAATGAATGGCTGCCCAGCCTCTGGTTAAACCAGACGTGTCCAAACGTAGGAATTTAAAGATTTGTGGACTTCCACTGGCTGGCTGGGGAATTCTGGGAGTTTGAAGTCCACAGGTCTTAAAGTTGCCAAGGTTGGCTTAAACCAGGGGGTCTTCAAACTTGGCCCTTTTATGACTTGTGGACTTCAACTCCCAGAATTCCTCAGCCAGGCACGCTGGCTGAGGAATTCTGGGAGTTGAAGTCCACAAGTCATAAAAGGACCAAGTTTGAAGACCCCCTGGCTTAAACACTTCCAGTGGATGAGATTTCATCACCTCCCAAAATTTCAACTAGGATAATCCCCAATGTTGGCTAGAGACTGGGTGGAGGCCCAATGCATAAGGACCCGAGTTGGAAAGAGCTTACTCACAGAATTATGCTAAACAAAATGTTAGATTTCCAGATCCAACAATGGGAAGTATGGGAGTATATGTCTATGGAGATAGACATATACTCCCATACAGTTTTGGTCACCATGATGTAAAAAAGATGTTGAGACTCTAGAAAGAGTACAAAGAAGAGCAGCAAAGATGATTAGGGGACTGGAGGCTAAAACATATAAGGAACAGTTGCTGGAATTGGGTATGTCTAGTTTAACGAAGAGAAGGACGAGGGGGGACAGGATAGCAGTCTTCCAATATCTCAGGGGCTGTCCCTAAGAAGAGGGAGTCAAGCTATTCTCCAAAGCGCCTGAAGGCAGGACAAGAAGCAACAGATGGAAACTAATCAAGGAGAGAAGCAACCTAGAACTAAGGAGAAACTTCCTGACAGAACAATTAACCAGTGGAACAACCTGCCTCCAGAAGCGGTGAATGCTCCAACACTAGAAGTTTTTAAGAAGAGACTTGGCAGCCATTTGTCTGAAATGGTATAGGGTTTCCTGCCTGAGCAGGGGGTTGGACTAGATGACCTCCAAGGTCCCTTCCAACTTTTTTTTATTATTATTATTATTATTATTGTTGTTGTTGTTGTTGTTATTATTATTATTATTATTATTCTAGAACAGCCTTCCCCAACTCGATGCCTTCTAGATGTGTTCGATTTCTACTCCCATAGCCCCCAGTCAACATGCCCACTGTCCCTAGGAGTGGGAACACAATGTGCGATATGCAAACACTTTTCTACTTGTCCAAAAGCCTGAGATGCCTCGAGGTGACAAATTTTGAGAATTTGCCCTTCTCTTGTGTTCAGCATTTAAAAAAAAACAAACCCAAAAAAACAACAACCAGCATCTGTAATTCCCTTCTGGTTAATGCTTGTTGTTCAGAAATCCTTCCAGCTTTGGATAATTTTCAAATTGATCTCCTGATAATTAGATAATAACCTGGATGGAAACGGTCTCATTTTTATGCAGCTTGTGCTATTTAACCGGAGAAGGTTTCTCTTGCTTCTTCTTTTGGCTCACACGAGGGCAGCACCAAGGAAGGGAAGTCTCTGGAGTTTAGGCCAGTAACTATGGACACCTCAGTGACTGGGCAGAATCAGAGAACGATCGTATGCATCAGTTGGAAGGCAACTTCAAGGTCATCTAGTTCAATTTCTATCCTGAATCTTATCAAAATACCCTGATTGGTAGCCAACTATCTCTCATTTGTGTATCCACGGTGTTCTAAGCAGAGCAACACAGTGTCCTACTGCTGATTGCGCTTACTATCATAGAGCATAACAGAATAACAGAGTTGGAAGGGACCTTGGAGGTCATCTAGCCCAGGGCTTTTCAACCTTTTCACAGATTGTACCACTTTTAGGACATGACAATATTTGAGTATCACCAGTGCTTAGCAAAGTGTCAAAAACTTGATGACTAAAAAAAAAAGGGGGGGGGATTTTGGGTTTTACTGATTAGATTCATTTGTTGTTCTAGAAACAGCTATTTTATAATATTATGGAAAAGTAAAAAGTTGAGGTTCGGTGTTAATGCTTCCTTCTACTGCAACAGAGGAAGTCTGTTCTTATTCCCTTCTCCCCCTCACTTTTCCCCCCTTTTTTCCTCCCTACTGTGTCCTACTATTTGCTTTTGTATTTTTGTATTTTATTCTATAGTCTAATAAAATATTACAAACTGTAGAAAAAAAGAGAAAAAGTACCAGTTTTAATTTCTTCGGTGGCTGTTCCTTTGCTGAATCCCTTTCCCTTTGCACTGACAAATTTATGATGAATTTATCCATGTTTATTAATATGCACCACTACCAGCTAGCTCAGGGGTCTTCAAACTTGGCACTTTTAAGGCTTGTGGACTTCAACTCCCAGAATTCCTCAGCCATCATGGCTGGATGAGGAATTCTGGGAGCTGAAGTCCACAGGTCCTAAAGTTGCTAAGTTTGTAGACCAGGGGTAGGCCACCTTGGCTCTTTTATGACTCGTGGACTTCAACTCCCAGAATTCCTGAGCCAGCCATGCTGAAGGGAAAGGGAGAGGTTTCCATGCTGAGCCATGCTGGCTCAGGAATTCTGGGAGTTGAAGTCCACCAGTCATAAAAGAGCCAAGGTTGCCTACCCCTGTTGTAGACTCCTGAGCTAGCTGGTCAGCCCTTCTTCCTCTCTCCCTTCTGAGCTCTTCCACAGTGTAGTAAGACTGCACCCCCCCCCAATCCCTTCACTGTACCCTTAAAGACACAGGAATCAAGAGCAAAGCAAGAAAATAAACACAAACTCCGTTTTTTTTTTCTTTTTAAGCTGCCTCAGGCGTGTCACATGTCACAATGTTGCGATTCTAGACTGAAAGGCTCCTGCAATTGCAAAAAGCTTTAGCTTTAAAATTAAGCCTGTTTACCTTTCTAAAAGCCATAGACAGACTCAATTAAAGGGGGTAAAAGTAATTACATTTGTTTAAAGGGATTAAACCTTTCCTGTTGTCTTTTTTTCCCTTCCCCCAGCCAAACCACGTTCTTTTATAGCCTCTCCTCTCTTCCCCCCTTTTTCTTCAGTTCACCTCCAGCTCCGAGCTGCTTCTGGAAGCCCCAATCAGCTGGAGCCCTGCCGGCTCCTGGGGCTTCTGCAGAGCCCCGACAGTCCTGCAGTTGCCTCTTCCTCAGGCTTGGCTCACTTCGGCTCATTTCCCTCCCCTGCTACACTTGGCTAGCAGTCGTGTACCACCTGCCATGTGGCAAAGTACCACAGGTGGTACGTGTACCACCGGTTGAAAAGCCCTGATCTAGTCCAACCCCCTGCTCAGGCAGGAAACCCTATACCGGGGTAGGCAACCTTGGCTCTTTTATGACTCGTGGACTTCAACTCCCAGAAGTCCTGAGCCAGCATGGCTCAGCTTGGAAACTTCTCCCTTTCCCCTCAGCATGGCTGGCTCAGGAATTCTGGGAGTTGAAGTCCATGAGTCATAAAAGAGCCAAGGTTGCCTCCGCCTGGTATAGGGTTTCCTGCCTGAGCAGGGGGTTGGACTAGATGACCTCCAAGGTCCTTTCTAACTTTATTATTATTATTATTATTGTTGTTGTTGTTGTTGTTGTTGTTGTTGTTATAAAATTTTAGAAGCATGTTTCAATTTAAGGGGATTTATGCCAAGCAACACACCCCTTTTAACGGCTCTGCCAAAGGAGAAGTTAAGGTGAAATGAAATGGCTTCCGAAGGGAAATTGGGTTTGCTTGGTGATGCCAGCTGAGTCATCCAGGTGAAGCCAAGCTGCCTCGCCCCAACAAGGAGATGATTGATGTGGGAAAGTATTTTTTATCACTGTGGTCTAAGTGTGGAGTGTCTTGATCTTTCGCCTGATTCACACACAACATTCACTAAGGCTTTGCTTAACCCTGATTACCGAGTCCACCACAACTGACTTGGGTTTACCAATATGCTTATACAGGGTTCTCCAAAGTGGTCAAAAATGACCCCCAGAGGATCGATGGGACTAGCCATTATTGTTGAGATTACTCATAGTAGAGGTAGTCCTTGACTTATGACCACAATTTCTGTTGCTAAGTGAGACATGTGTTAAGTGGGTTTTGCCCCATTTATGAACCTTTCTTGCCACAGTTGTTAAGTGAATCACTGCTGTTGTAAGTTAGGGACACGGTTGTTGCTGGTTGCAGTGTCCTTGGGTCAAGAGGGATAGAATCAAGATCACGTGAAGTGCTAATACCACTTTACAAGGCCTTGGTAAGGCCACACCAGGAATACTGCAACCAGTTTTGGTCACCACACTATAAAAAAGGTGTTGAGACTCTAGAAAAAGTGCAGAGAAGAGCAACAAAGATGATCAGGGGACTGGAGGCTAAAACATATAAGGAACGGTTGCTGGAATTGGGTATGTCTAGTTTAATGAAGAGAAGGACGAGGGGTGACATGATAGCAGTGTTCCAATATTTGAGGGGCTGTCACAGAGACGAGGGGATCAACTTATTTTCCAAAGCACCTGAAGCCAGACAAGGAATAATGGATGGAAACTGATCAAGGAGAGATTCAACCTAGAAAGAAGGAGGAATTTTCTGACAGTGGGAACAATCAACCAATGGAACAGACTGCTTTCAGATATTGTGGGAGTTTCATGAATGGGAGCTTCCAAGAAGAGACAGGACTGCCCTCTGTCAGAAAGGGTGTAGGGCAGGGGTCTTCAAACTTGGCCCTTTTATGATTTGTTTTCTTCAACTCCCAGAATTCCCCAGCCAGGCACACCTGGCTGAAGAATTCTGGAAGTTGAAGTCCACAAGTCATAAAAGGGCCAAGTTTGAACACCCCTGGTAGAGGGTCTCCTGCTTGGGCTAGATGACCTACAAGGTCCCTTCCAACTCTATTATTCTAATTCTTAAAAAAGTCAGTGGGGAAGCCAGATTCATTTAGCAACCTTGTCACTAACTTAACAACTGTAATGATTCACTTAACAACTGTGGCAAAAAAGGTCATAAAATGGGGCAAAACTCACCTAATAACTTAAAAACAGATATTTTGGGCTCAATTGTGTGCCTAAGTCAGGGGTAGGCCACCTTGGCTCTTTTATGACTCGTGGACTTCAACTCCCAGAATTCCTGAGCCAGCCATGCTGAGGGGAAAGAGAAGTTTCCAAGCTGAGCCATGCTGGCTCAGGAATTCTGGGAGTTGAAGTCCACGAGTCATAAAAGAGCCAAGGTTGCCTACCCCTGGCCTAAGTCAATGACTACTTTTAGAGGGATCAATGCTCTTTCCCCCTTAATTATAAAATTGAGCTATGGGCCATATAGATGCAGCTGGAACAAACAAAAGTCTCCTTTATGGGTCATACAAAGCAAGAGCTTTCATTATTTTTGATGTTTTTGACCACGGAGCTGTTGTAAGTTGTAAGTGTAAAAAATGGTTATAAGTCCCTTTTTTTCAGCACCGTTGTAACTTCAAGCAGTCATTAAACAAATGGTTGTAAATCAAGGACTAGCTGTATCTACAGAGATTATCTCTGCTTTGCTAACTCTGTCATCCCACCCCTGGTTCCTTCCAGACTTATGAATTCTAGCCCTCATCATCTTAATGTAGAAGACCGGCCTGTTGACAGGGGGGAAATCAGAAATACAACCCAGAGGGCCCAGAATTAGGAAGAAGTTGTATAGTGTTAAACCATGGTTTTGCAATAGGTATGAATTGTGTCTTTGCTTACTACTACCATGACACCAAAAAACCCCACAAAAAACCCTAGTTCCTACCTAAATTGAGCTACAGAATGTTTATCTAGTTCTAGGAAAACAGAGAACGTGACCTCTGTTCTGTACTTGTGCAGTCAAATATCTCAGTAAATAGTTAGGAGTAGTTGCAATGGAGAAAAAAGGAACTTATTGAATCAAGATTACGTTGTCACGAATCTACTACATATATTGACCGTCTAGGCTAGGAAATATGGCAGAAATCCAACGTCCTCAGCAACAGATCTGTAATTTTAATAATAATAATAATAATAATAATAATAATAATAATAATAATAATAATAATAATAATAATAATAATAATAATAATAATAATAATAGTAAAGTTGGAAGGGACCTTGGAGGTCATCTAGTT